>NW_007245769.1:1282100-1410566 GCF_000164805.1 Carlito syrichta | reverse complement strand
ACCTGATGGGCTCCAGCAATCCTTCCGCCTCAGCCTTCCAAGTAGCCGGAATTACAGGCATGCGCTACCACGCCCAGCTGATTTTTTGGTTTATTGTAGAGATGAGGTCTCGCTGCCCAGACGGGTCTCGAACCCATGGACTCAGGCAATCCACTCACCTCAGCCTCCCAAAGGCGCGGGATTACAGGCTGAGCCACTGAGCCCGGCTCTGAAGAAAATATTTTTAATTGGAAAGCTGTCCTCAAGAAGTTTTCTTCAAAATGTTTTATAAGTTCTCTTTTCATGAGTTTTTAGAAAAATAAACTTACTTGAGGTGAATCTGGAGATCTTTCATTTAAAATGAATATGATACACACAATTACAGACTTCAAGTAATGACAGAGTAAGGTGTCGACTTATAGTATTTTATTTAAAATCCTAAAATATCATGAACTTTTAAAGTAGAATGCATTACCTACTGGTTACTTATGAAATTTCAACATGGATATATTAGCTACTAAACACACCAGCCCAGTAAAAGATAGGTAAATGAGCTAAATTCTAAATGATTCCACTACAGCTTTTTGAGACAGAAAAATTCCCTGTTATATGTATCCCCTGATGCAAGATATGGGCAAGTGGAATTATGAAAATGTGAACTGCCCCAATGAGCAAAAATCTCCAAGGATAAATTGCACTTTTAGTGTAGAACCTAGAATTGACTTTAGGATTAGTAACTACTTAACCTTTTATACATGCACATATTCAACTGAACCTGTTGTGAATATCATAATTTTTTTTTCAAAAGTTTAGTGATACAGCTTTTCTATGAAGTGATCAGTACTAATAGTAGACCACGTATTCATGTTTTGCCTTCCAATGAGAAATCCTTAAATAATATCCTTGGATTATATTCACTTAATTTACTTGCTTGGGTCAGACACTGATCCTACTTCCAAGTATCTAAGGATGACACAGCTATGCTTAACTTTAATACAGACCAATCATAGGCCATAGAATTCATTTTAGATCATTCTTGTGCTTTATTGGAAAAAGGAACATTACTTTTTTAGAATTTGTGTAGCACAATTAGTGAATCTCAATTGAACAGTGCATTTCAAAATATGTTAAAATCAACACAATAATCTAGAATCAGTACTCAGTACATAGAAGTTTCTCAAAAAAATTTTGCTGACATCTTATCTATGCTAAAACAGATGTTAATATTAATCAATTAGTTTTGAAGACTACCAATCCACATATTAATCTGTACTTTTTTTGTTGTCATCTATAGATCGAATGCAAAAATTACCTTTGGAAAGTAAAAACAGATTAACAGGAGAGTATTTATAAGTTTAGGCTCTGTCCATTATTCCTTTGAATTTGAAGGTATTAAGAGAAAACGGTAAATCCAGGAAAGTGAAGAAGAGTTGGATAAGTAGAGTGCCCAAAAGGGTTGCCTGAAGAGGGAGTTTAAGGGAATTTAGAGTGAAAGTTTAATATTTTGGGAACAGCTACTGTAAGAGAGACGAAGAAACAGATTTCAGGAATTTAGCAAGACGTTCATGAATAGAACTCTTCTTTATAATATTTTGAAAGGTTTATGAAATGTTTAAATTGCTTTCTAAATATCTTTGCTTATTTGTCTTAAGCTGACATAGTACAGTGAGGATCCTTGACTAACATATATATATATATCCATATATATATATATGGATATATGGATTATATATTGGGAGCCAGCCTTTAGGTTTCAGTACTTAGCTGTACTTCAGACAAAAACTGATACCAAAACCCATACTTTTATGGTAGTTGCAATCTCACTAAACTTATGGTGCAAAAGGTAAATATTTACCTTCCAAAAATGTTATGTTTCTTAGAATATTATTTCAGAGAGAGGCGCTGAAGACTATTCAGAGACCTAAAAGCCTTCCTTATGAAATTGAAAAGTGGAAACTTGTTTCTGACTCTACTTGCATGGACATAGACTTTCTTAAATTGGAGTTCTTGGTAGATGATAGAGGACATAGTAGTTATATTTAGACTAGTTCAAAGCATTTGCTCTATTCCAGTGAAAGAAGATTCCCTGGAAATCTGGCTGCTTCTCTGAGTAGAACTGCTGACATAGGCTGTTTGCTATTGGAAACTTGAGAAGATTGGGTGGAGTTCCTAGTGGAGGCCTAAGTAAATAGTGCTAAGGACATTGGTTAGAGTACTCTACTAAATGGTCTGTGATAAGTACTAAAGGTAGAAAAATAGAAGGTGAATGTCTACAGTTGGTAGTACTTTTTGTGATCTGAAAATTATTCACATTTCAACCTTCTTCATTGGCCTAGAAACTATAGTTGGTGAAGTGATTTGTCTGCATTCATATGTTGAACCCGTAACTGTGTATCAACAAAATATGGTAATTATACTTGCAAAAGAGAGAGATTTCAACAATGGCAATCTGCCAGGAGAAGGTGTAGCACAATTTGTAGAAACATTGATGTAGCTAGAGCCATTTCCTACTGTTATTCAGATAGATGGAAAGAATGGGAGAGAAGGAGAGAGGGGAAGAGAGAGAGAGAGGATTGAGTGAGAGAGAAATATTAGGATCTATTTTAAACATAAGTACTGCCAGAATCTTCACTATTGTGAAACTAATCCGTGTTGACTCAAAAAATGGGGAAAACATAACAGTACTTTGAGAATAAAATGGAGACCAAATTGCAGAGCTTAAATTTAAGGCAAGAGGATTGACTGAAGGTACCTATATGGATATAAGTGTGTCTCATAATCTTGGCCTACTAACAAAACAGATCCTGATTAGTGAGGATAAATGGGCACCTCGACTTCAATCATGAGATGCCAGCAACTAATCCAAGGTTCTTTTTGTAGGCCATGACAGTTAGAGTGCTCCCCTTGTAGCAGCATTGGACACAAAAGGAACTGCTGTGACTGCCCAGCCCTCTATGTCTTAGCATTTTGTTGGCCCAGGTAAGAGTGGAGATCATACAGTGTTTGCTAAAGAAGCAGTTTGAATCCATGAGGAAAATAATCTAGTGAATAGAAAATCATTTTTATTTTATGGACAGAGAATCTACAAGTAGATTTTGTGGTAGATAGTATACTTAATTGAATTTTCCTGCTCAGGGAAGTCAAAGACATGTGTCTAGTGGTGGCTAAGTGTACAGGGCACTCAGATTACAGCTTCTTCTAGGTTGCCTATTCACTTAAATCCTGATACCAACAGATGCCCCCCTATGACAGTGACCACTTATCATCCCCTACTCTTCCCAATACTTACTTCCTATACCATTGAATACTCTGAGCAACATCACCAAAAGAAAAAAAGAAAAAAAAAAAGCAAGTAGCTAGCAGGTAGGAAGGTAAATAAAGTATGAATATTAATGATCAGTTTTCCCCCAACCCACATACTGCACCCCACCTCCATTTATGTGCTTTAATTGGAGCAGTCTTACATTCATCTGGAATCACTTTCCCATATCATCCCTACAGTATCAAATCCTTGAGAAAAAAAAAACAGTACCCTCTTTTGTGGAATATAACAACTCTACAAATCGGGGTTCTCAACTTGACCCTTGTGTATTAAATTCACTCGGAAAGGTTTTTAAACGATTGTCTGGTCTCCAGATAGATATAATTGTTTTGGAGCATGATTTGGGCAGCACGTTTTTTGATTTTTTTTTTTTTAAATTCGGAGTCTTTCTCTGTCTCCCAGGCTGGGGTGCAGGGGCATGGTCACAGCCGCTGCAGCCTCGTTTTGCTGGGCTCAGTGATCCTTCCGCCTCAGCCTTCCAAGTAGCTGAACTACAGGCAGGTACCTCTGTATCTGGCTAATTTTTGATTTATTGTGTAGATGAGGTCTTGCCAAGTTGCACAGGCTGGTCTCAAACCCGTTGGCTCAGGCAATCCTCTCATCTCGACCTCCCAAAGTGCTGGGATTATAGGCATGAGCCACCACACCCGGCCGGGCACCACATTTTTTAAAAAAGCTCTCGTGGTGCTTCCAAGGCACAAATGCGACTGCTCTAACCAAACCTCATAAATGGTAGCGAGGTGGAGTGTGGGGACTGGGGGAAATTGATCCCTTGGTTATGTGTTTTTTCAGCTCCCCTCCCATCTAGCTACTTGTTTTTGTTTTTTGTTATGTTGACCGGAGTACTGGGTGGTATAGGAAATCAGAGATGTTAGAAAAGGAAGATTGATTTACACTGGTATGAGAACACTGTTACTGGAGGAGCAGTAGTGATTAGGGAAAAGGTGTTTGGGGAGTGGAGGAGGTAGAAAATATAATCAGTCAAACTGGCCCAGGTTAGAAAATTAGAGAAAGTTTAGATAAAGACAAGAGAGAGAACTGAAGAGAGAAAGATCAGGAAATCAGATTTCAAGAGGGTTTACTTGTCTTATAAATGTAATTTATCTTAGGTATTTTTTGAGAAAGCGAGAAAAAATTTAAACTATTATTTGATATTTTTAAGAGTCTGTTGTTTATTTTAAATGTGACACAGACCTGACTTGAAGACATAATGTAATTCATTTTTATGTAATTTATATCTTTATAACACTTTTCTCTGGATCAGATTATAGATAGCATAAAGTAAGAGTTCAAATTAACCATTAAAAAGTTTCATTTTGCCCAAGCATTCTGATAGTTATACTTGCGAGTTCCAGCCACAGTTACCCTAAACTAAAGGTTTAATGAGACTTCAATATAATGGGAGTTCAATGTAAAGTACTTTTTTGTTTTTTTTTAGAAAGTACAATTATTGAGAAGACAGAAAAGCTCCCACAATGGGATGGGACCCAAAAGGGTTGCCCGTAAAGTAAATTTAATACTCAAGTTTAAAACTTCTTGCAGCAGCCAAGTGTTAGATTTCATTACTCAAAAGACAGTTTTGGGATCTGGACATCCTGTAATCTGCCTTATCAAGATAACCAGTAGGAAAATCTCTTTCAGAGGCAAAACAGGCTGTAGATTCGAAATGAAATAGATAATCAAAATGTTGAAGAGGGAAATAAAAAAGGCCAAATGGAGAAATAGGTTTGTTTTTTTTTCATGAGCACTACCTCTAATGCTGTTTTTCAATATCCCACACCAATTTGGCAGTAACACAGTAGCTATGAACAAAAGTGATATGACTGCTTGAGTTGCTGATTGCAAAGTGACAAAATGCAGCCCTCCGTGGAGTTGATCTGGAATAGCGACTTTCCAAAATTAGAGCACTTGACAGGAGAGTTAGAGAGAAAGGGGGGAAATTGAGCAAAATAAGTGTCATTTTTTTTTGTATGAACTTGGCTTCCCTTTGTATTTGAGAATGCCACAGCCTGATGGGCTATTTCTAGTGCAGCTATTGCATTTGATGTCTGATCTACTGTCTTTAGTTGACTTCCTTGCTCTAGATTTGCCACTGTTCTTCACCTTCTGCATGGTGCTGTTGTCACTTAAAAAAAAAATTGTGTCATGGAACTTTCTCTGGTTTCTGTACGTCCTGTATGGCACATGTCTCATTTTGTCTTTCTTTCGGTCAATTAACCATATTTAAATTGAGCTCACTGTTTGCACATGTATCAGACTACTTACTGTACAAGGCTTAGGTTTTAAAGGCATGTAAATTAAATAGGAAATTATTTCTGCAATTTGTGGGGGAGGGTATTTGCCTTGTCTCAATTGTTGAGATTTTTCTGGAGGCAAATCACAGAGCTAAGTTATTTGAAAGATTAGATGGAAGACATACTGCATACTGAATTGTGTTCAGTGGACACCAAAATAAATTATTTAATTCCTATTTTGCATTTAGAAGATAAAGCAAGAAAGAGGTGAAGAGGTCTTTAAACTGCATAAGCTTTTCAAAGACCTGTAAGTTCTGTAATCAAGTCTCAAAATAATCAAATCATTTGTACTTTTTTAAAAATTAGAATTAATACATTGATCTTATTGACTGTTTTTCATTTTGCAATTCAGTTTGACAGCTATTTAGACAGCTTTACTGCTGCTTATTTAAAGAAAAAAATATGTAAGTGTCCAGTATGTACAAGGTATTGCTAAAGACAATGTGACTTCCAAGATGAATAATATTAATAATATACCTCTTTGGTTTTCCCACCCGTTAAAGTAATTTTTAAAAATTATCATAACTGTAGATCAATGGACTCTTACCCAGAGTTAGGTTTTAAAGTTAGCGATTAGTGTGGTTATGAAATTATGTAATGATTGCATAATTGTTTGTATTATGTACCATAAAAGTGATCTTTAAATATTTTGTAAATTTCCCATGAATTTCTGTGTACATGGCATTGTATGTGTTATGCTGTCTTTTAGCAAGTTGAGTATAGTCCATTTTCTTTTACCATCTGTTTGGTTGAGTCCCAAATAAGGTTATTGACTTTTTGTAAAGTCTTTTTATATTAAAAATAAAAATATACAACAAAACAAACCTCAAAAGCAAAATACAAAATAAAAAAAAGGAATTAAAATGACACACAAAAACTTTGTTTCTGTTACACCCGATGTGTTTAGGTGAATGCTCATCATTTAAATATGCTTTATGATACATCACCACTGCATTGAAAACTATATAAGTACCTTATTATAAGTATAAATAAAAGACTGTGAGGATTTAGAGGAAAAATGACTCATACCTCAATAAAGTGTTTAGAAAGAAACTTCATAAAGGAAATTAAATTTGAGATTTTAAGAACAGATGTGCTTTTGACAAAGTAAGACCTTCCAATATGTGAACATGTAGTCTGGGCAGAAGCACACAACTTTGCAAAAAATGTAAAAAACTATTTAAATGAATTGTAAGTAGTTCACTCTGACAGAAGTTTAAAGTATTAATAGAACATTAGAAAGTGATGATATCTAGAAGAACAAGAAAGTGATGATATCTAGAAGAACCTGTTAGGGAAGGAAGGTTGCATTTAATTGAGTAGGCCCCTGAAGGGTCTTGGGAGAAGAATGCCTTAGTAGTGGCTAAAATGTGGGTACTAGTTGTGTGAGTTCTCATAATGGGGTAGAGAAGAGAAAGATTTGAGACAGAAGTAAATGGGACTAGAATAAAATGTAAATAAGGAAAGTTGGAACTGGGAGAGTGGTCTTGGAAACAAGAAAATAGAGGAAATACACAAGAAATACCATTGTGAATGGATTTTGCTTCATACTGATATGATTGACATTACAATGGGAAAATAATATCTGTGACTGAATCACTTTGGGTTAACTAAAGTTTCTACAGTAATAATACACAATTATTTGAATGTATGGAGATATATGTATGAAATGCACAGATAATACCTACTAAACCTTGGTAATATTCATAAAATAACTCTTCTTTATACGATTATTCCCTTTTAACTAAGATCTACATAAAATATGAATTAAGTAATGTTTCAAATGTCTATTTTTCAATGACATATAGCATTATTATGAGCAGCACACTTGGTATTAATCCTGTCTTTCTGGTGTCTGTATACTATATCTTGGCTTAACACTTAATTTTCTGTTCTTTGCATTGAAGTCTCTTAAGTAAAAGAAAGTTGAATTCTTACAAAGAGCATTAAAATCTTTTTTAAGTGATGAAATTTGTTAGCAAGGTTTTTAATTCTAGAATGTAATTAAGCTCATCACAATTACTTTAGATCAATAATGCATTAATGGTTATGTTGAATGTGCTTTAGAAAAGTATTATGTCATTATTATTATTATGTCTATTACCTGACAGAAAAGGGTCGGTATAAATGCATACCTGTATCTACGTATATATCTGTCCAAATTAATCTCATTTTCTGACTTTTGATCAGATCAGTTATATTTGAGCTTTCAGAACAAAAGACTATTTTACATTAATTTAAGTAACACAGGTTTTTTTTCACATTGTTCATAAATTCAGACATTTTTATCAAGTAATTTCTTTCAGAGATTAAATTTAGGCTGCTGTTTCAATCTCACTCTAGCTCCAAACATATTTTTCATTAATAGCAATAATAATAATCCATAATGTCTTTAAGATCATCATTGATTCAATAAAATCAACTTCTGCATTATTTTCTCTTAAGCAATGAGTGAAAGGCAAATAACTTAGAGAATAGTTGGAGTAGCTATAGTAATATTCAAATTTAGGAAACATAATCAAAAGTTTTGCCATACTTTACTACAGGAATTTCTATTTTCTGTGACTTTGGAAGTCAGAAAAATGCAGTCATTATTATATATGAAAATAATGCATCTCTTTCTGCATATACCTCCTAATAATTACCACTTTAAAATTATCAAAAGACCAATATTCACATAAAAATAATTAATATCATAAATGTGATAGTGGTATTGTAGTGTGTGTGTGTGTGTGTGTGTGTGTGTGTGTGTGTGTGTGTGTGGTTTTTTCAGATTACTATTTCAAGAAATATATAGTTTCCATAGTTGGATTCAAACATGATCTGAATTATAATTTATCATTTACCACTCCAAGAATGTATCTTTTAAATAGACGCTGATAAATTTTGATTAACTTTCAGTGATTAGTTAAATCTTCAAATTCTTATAGGGTACACCATGCAATACCAGATGTTTTTCTGACATGTACTAAGGCTTTCTAATATATGTAGGGCATTTAAATAACATTTCCATGGATTTGAAGCTTCTCCAATGCTTGTGATGGCAGTGGGAACCTGTGACTTCTGTTTACCCATATGGCCCTTAAATAGCAGATGCTTGGAGAAAGTGACGAAAGGTGTGAGTCATATTATCTGCAAAATTTTGCTAATTTTTTCCTAGTTTGTCAAAACAGTACACAAAAGAATGATAGTTTATAGGTAACAAAATAAATTCTGCACTTCAAAATCTGTCATATTTCTCTGCTTAGTATAGTATCTCTTTTTGCCAAAGGCTGCTAACACTTACATTAAAAAGTTAATACGATGTTGTCTCATTGTTTACAAATGTCTAATATATATAACTTACTTGGTTATTCTTTCATCTCATTATAGAATCTTATGTAAAACAAGTATAGAAACCACATCTTGAGCATATGTTACATTGCAGCATAATTATGTTGACTCTTAAACTTTGATCGTGACTCTCAGTAAGAAAAATATTTTATATCATGACTCAGTAAATACATTTCTGTGTTTTTGGTAGAAACTGATTAATGGAAAGAGAAGTTTCACAAAGCAACATTTTACCTTGCTAATACACTCTGATATTTTGTCTTCCAATTTTATTTTATTTTATTTTATTTTATCTTATTTTATTTATTTATTTATTTATTTTTTTGAGTTGGAGTCTCACTCTGTTGCCCAGACTGGGGTGCCGTGGCCGCTCCCGGCCACCGCAACCTCGACCTGCTGGGTTCAGGCGATCCTTCCGCCTCAGCCTTCCAAGTAGCTGGAACTACAGGCGCGTGCTATATGCCTGGCTAGTATTTGATTTATTGCAGAGATGAGGTCTTGCCAAGTTGCCCAGGCAGGTCTCGAACCCGCGGGCTCAGGCAATCCACTCACCTCATCCTCCCAAAGGCGCGGGATTACAGGCTGAGCCACCGAGCCCGGCTCCAATTTTATTTTTTAAAATTAATATTTATAATCCCATACTCTATGTTCAATTCATACAAATTAATAGGTAAATATATGTACCTTTGTTAGTTTTCCATATTTTGCTTAAATATTTTGTTTGTAATGACATTTTTTATAAATTAGAATTTTAAAAGTAAAATAAAAATGTATGAAAAGGGGACACAAAGTATTTAACACATTTCTTTCCAGAAATAAAAATATCATTCATGTATATATTATATATTATATATTATAATATATATTATAATACGTGTGTGTATCTGAACAATGAAACAAAGTGTTTTCTTTGTAGGAATAGACTGGGGCTGTTTTTCTTTCACCAGTCCAGGTTTCTTCTATGCCTTTTCTCTTTCTCTCTTTCTCTCTCTCTCTCTCTCTTTCTTTTTTACTTTATTTTATTATAAAGATATGGGATAAAAGTCAGGATTAGGTATATATGTAACCTACCTGCAGGTGATGTTTGGGTCCCCAGCTATTTCTCACATCCATTCATTTAAGACCAAGTACCCTTTGTGTTGTAACACGCCCCTCCCCCATGACAGTGTCCCATGACTGCTGATGTATCCTTCCTCTGTGCTACTGTGATCAGTGTTCAGGTTCTACTCATGAGTGAGAATATGTGGTATTTGGTTTTTTGTTTCTGTGATAGACGACTAAGTATGATTACCTCCAGCTCCATCCAATTTGCTGCAAAGTCCATGATTTTGTCCTTCTTTATGGCTGTGTAATATTTCATCATGTATATATACCACATTTTCTTTATCCAGTCAACTTTTGATAGGCAGTAGGGTTGGTTCCATGTTTTTGCTATTGTGAATAGTGTTCAAGTGTCTTTTTTGTAGAAAGATTTATGTTCCTATAGGTATATTCCTAGAAAAGGGATTGCTGGGTCATATGGAAAGTCAATTTCTAGTTTCTTTAGAACCTCCATAGAGGTTCTACTAGTTTGCACTTCCAACAACAGTGTAGAAGTATCCTTTGAGCCTCACTAATCATCAGACAAATGCTAATCAAAATCACCTTGAAATACCACCTAACTCCAATAAGGACAGCCATCATGAATAAATCAAAAAACAACAGATGCTGGCACGGGTGTGGAGAAAGAGGGACACTTCCATGCCTATTCTCATTGTAAAGGCTTTTAAGGTTTCATAGTTTCCCTAGAATGTAAAATTTTCCACCCTCTGAAATCCCTAATAATATCCATTTGCAGAAATATTATCTAATTGTTTTATGTTGTCTATTCTCTAGAACTTTGTACAACAGCCAAATTTTCTTATTTCACGAATTTTAGCAGACGTTAACTTCAGAAAACTTGTCCTGAATTGACTTTGTAACATTTGGGCATACTACTAACTCCCCGATTACAGAAATAAGACAGACTCTACTGTGAGGATTTTAAAAGATTTTCCTATTAGACTATTAGACACTTTGAAAATAAAATGACCTTGCCCATCAGACAAGCTGCTTGTTTTAAAAAGTTTTTTTCTTAAACTCTGTAATGTACTCCAATGCACCAAGGACTCTTCCTATTTATATCAACAGTTTCTAATTATGTGAGTAAAACCTAATATAGAATTTCAAAAGTAGGCCTCCATGGAAGGAATACAAAAATTTCATATATCCTATATCTGGCTACGCTTTAATATAAATAGTCTTGCTATTCTCTGAATGTTTGTGTCTCCCTAAATCATCTATTGAGGCCTAATGACCAAAGTAATGGCATTAAGGTGTGGAGCTGGTAGTAGGTCATGAGGGTGGAGTCCTCATGGATGGAATTTGTGCTTTTATAAGAGACCCCTGGTCAGGCACAGTGGCTTAGCCTGTAATCCCAGCATTTTGGGAGGCTGAGGTGAAAGGATTGCCTGAGCTCAGGGGGTTCGAGAGCAGGCTGGGCAACTTGGTGAGACCTCATCTCTACAAAAAATCGCAAAAACTAGCCAGGAGTGGTGGCGTGCATCTGTAGTTCCAGCTACTAGGACAGCTGAGATGGAAGGATTGCCTGAGTCCAGCAGGTCAACGCTGCAGTGGCCATGAGCGTGCCACTGCGCTCCAGCCTGGGCGACAGAGTGAGACTCCAACTCAAAAACAAAACAAACCATGTTTGTAGATGACCCTTGCTATAACACAGCCGTGTTACCTGGGAGTGGTGACACAAATATATATTTGCTCTTTCAATATAGTAACCATTTTGGTTTTTTTTTTCCTCTGTCCTGGTTAGCACTTGGCCCAGATCAGAAGTTTGAAGGAAAGAGAACTAAATCCAGGTCTTTGGAAGAAAGCAATATCTTAAGGCATTTGGGGTTTTTCTAATGAGTGAAGCCTAGTGGAACGATGTATTTAGAGACCTGGAGAATGCAGGACGCTACATGAAAGTCTGGAGTAATTAGGAAGCATGAGAGAAGGAAGCATAAATGGGCAAAGTTCATCAGGAGATACTACAAACAAACTTCTTGGAGCCGACACAGGTTAATTCTCTAATCGCCTTGGCCTCTGAGTACCACTGCCAAATTATAACATAATTACAATTAGGAGGGTGGAGGAAGAAGGAGATGAGCCAAGCCATAGACTATTTACTGTGGCTCAGACTTCAACAACGGCCAAGCAGGCAAAGAAAAAAGAAAAACTGTCAAAGATTGTTTGCAAAGGATATGTTTGTGTAAGGACAGGCTGTGAAGGGAGAGACATGGGGCATAGGAACAATGGAAAGGACTTCTGTAACATTGAGTTGGTGTCCTTGACTGATGAGTTGGGGCATTGCAGCCTTGAGCAGTCGCTGTCATGTGGCAATGATTTTACATCAGCAGCCCGACATATCTGGTAGCAGCAGGAGGGAAAAATAAAATATCTTCTCTGATTGAAACTGTTAAGGGATTCGTGGAAGAGGAGCGTAAGTGCCCAAATTGGAAGGAGACAGGGATCCTCAGTTGAAATTCCTGCTCTTTAGAAAGAAAAAACTCTCTGATGAGTGCAAGTAACTGGGCCTTGTTTCACTCTTTTATAGCTTATCTTAGAAATGATACCCTTTCTTGCCTATAAAAAACTGTTTGAGGCTTAATTCAGAATGACATCCCCATTTAGGCTATAAATGTTTGAAGCTTAAGCTTGAAATCAAACTCGTCTTCCGTCTCTCTGCAACACGAACAACCCCTAGGGCACTCCAAGTATTTTTATATGTATAAATTGCTTTTGCTGTACAAAAGTTTTTAAAATTCAGTCTTTGTGTCACAAAGGAATAGGTGATGGTATTAAAAGAGTGGTAATCTCAGCAAGAGTTTTAAATTCAGCTTATGTCAGGCAAACACAATTTAGTTCATATGTTTCATGTATTTGTCTCTTTAAAAAAAAGAAAAGAAAACTCATTATGCCAGTGGAAAGCAATTTATAATGAGACCATCACCAATAATTGTTTGTTTTAGGCTGTAAAGTGGTGGGACACTTTGCTAGCTGGATAAAATCAACGAAAAATAATCATTTTTTCTGTGTTTGCAAACAGGATGGGTTGCGATGAATGAGTCTCTAATAAAGCGATTCAATTCCAAAACAGACATTTCACTGGAGTAAGAATAACATGAAAAATGACAATACCTTTCATGTCTAACAACTTGTGAAACGTAGTGATTCTTAAATCAGATTTCAAAGAATACTGTTTATTGTAATAATCTTGTTTAACTTTAGTTCCTTTCATCAGATGTTCACCCCAACTTTTCCAGACATGACCTAATTTGTCTGCATAATCTATCTGAAGTAGAGGTGTAGTCTGTCCACTCAATAAACAGCAATACCCCATCTCTAGCTTTCAGCCATATGGCAACCTCACTGTTCTTGAAAGCCCTGAGAAGCAGGATTTAAACTATAAAGCCCAAGGCACAATCAAATTTGCAACCACAGACTCCATGCAACTAAGCGAATGCATTTTTCTCAGATGATTGTTCCCATAGAACCTACAAAACTTATATTACTCATAATTTTAACGAGCTTATGTATCTGGCTACCAGACCCACAAGCCTATTAGGAAACAGCAAATTAAAAAGGGGAGTGGGGCTGTGAAGACTAGCATAATGATAGCAGTTAAATATGACAGCAAGGGAGTTGACAAAAATCTATAAAAAGCCCACACCAAAACTCAAAATCACAAGAACTGAGCTATCTAATAAAGGTAAACAGACATTCAAACTTTTATCATCCCTAGGGATATTACCATATAATAATTGGTACCCCTAATGATGGCCATAAGTCATTATGGAAATGTTACATTGGCAGTAGTTGGATCAGTTTTAAGAAGACAAGCAAGTAAATCCTTTCTTTTAGAAAGATTTTATTCCAGAATATAACTATTTTTTTTAAAGAGGGGAGTTAAAAGGCTAAACTTTCGCTGTCGTATTGTTTTTGTTCATCTTGATTAACTCATAATCAAATATTACAAGTGAGTTTCACTTACAAAATTAAAAAACTGGCATAAAAAATATAGTTATTGGATAATGAGGCTGTCCAAGCTCATTGAGTGTATACCCAGCTTCAAATAATCATTTAAAATATACTCAGTGAGCGCTTTTATATGGTTACTTGTGTCTGGTGGCTAAATATATTGCAACATTTTTCTGGCATGACCAAGGTTGAAGACTCAATTTTCCATATGGGCCTATTCTCTTATCTTTTGTTTTGGTCATTCATTTATCCCTAACAATTGCACATAAAAAATAAAATTTATCTTCACTTTCAGAAAAAAAAAAAAAAGCCCACATAACTACTGGCTTAACATTTTATTATCTACATAATTCAAAACAGTTTATTAAATATTCTCACTTGGTTCTCATTTCATATCCATAATGTAGAGGGTAAGACAAAAGCTAGCTCACATTATGCACCTACTTGTGGAAGGCACAGTGCTAGTGTCACATATCTTACAACAAACCTGGAAAGCCAATTTTTAGATGAAGAAGCTGAAGCCCACAGAGGGAATCTGCAAAACAGGGAGAATTCTCTTTCTCTTTATTCTACTGTTGGAGAGGGACTAAAGCAATCCTTCTACATATTTGTCAGTTAAGATTATAGTAGAAATTAGAGTGAGTTTCAGTATGTTACTTCATTCCTCATTCAATTCATTTGGTAACTGAGTCATTGTAATTAACTTGGCAAAAGGACACAGTCATCGTTTCAGTTCCTTCTCTAACTATATTTATGATCTTGGTCTAGTAAGTTTGGGCCAGTTTTAAGTTATGTTTTCTAGGCTGTGATATCCTCCCTTTTTTAAGACAATGAAGAAGGATCTTCAACTAACTCTTTCTAGAAAACTACATACTCTTCTGTTATTATGAAGAGTGACCATAGTTGTATAGTTCACACTTAAGTTACTTATTACAATCACTAATTGTCAGATTGTTTTAGGAGGCAAAGAAACACTGCCTAGAGTTAAAAATCAAGTAAGGATTTTTTTTTTAACTGTATACTCATTCTTATAATTGCCTTCTGTGACTTTTCCCACTATTCTTGCAGGGAGTGAGAGATGGTGGCAGCCCTCTGAAAAAAGTTAATGAAAGCCCATTTTGACAGTTTTGTTCCTTGGGATATTGTGGGTGCATTGCAGTGTCTGGACAAGAATGTATAGCTCAGGAGAAATGATATTTTTCATTCTCTGTGAAGAAAAAGGATATACTGTGAAAGAGAGAGATTTAGCCGATACTTATGAAGTAAAATTCCGAGATAAGCCCAACTTCAGGAAGAGTTTGGTTTCATATACTTACTTGGTTTAACAAGGTATTAGCCTTTAGAGGACCAATTTAAATTTTCCACATCTTGTAAACAACCAAGCATAGAGAAAGTGAAGAACTCCTGTTGGTTAAATGTGTATTCTAATTTCAATTTTTTAAATCAAATACTATTGGTTAGTTAGCTCATAATAGTGGTAAGTTAGTATATTACTTGCATTATTTTTTATTTCTTTTTTCTTCACTATTTTTTGTTGTTTTGCTATACATTTTAACTACATGAGCATTAAGCATCTCATGTGTTTTGTTAACGATTACAGTAACTGTGTATCATTAATCTCAATGTTAATTATGTTTTAAATTCCAATAATTTCCCCTAGGTTTTCAGAAACAAATGTCCTTGGAAGAAGAAGGTGATTGTATAGACATTTCATTGTGTGTTATAGTAGGCTACATTAAAGAGAAAGGAATTGTGCATATTATTCATAGAACAGCCTAATTGGAGAAAGAAAAGACATTAATATTTATTGAGAAGCTAATGTACACCAGACACTCTCTAGTTGGTTCTAGTTGCTGTTTAATGTTTTCATTATAACAATTCTTTGTGGTAGGCATTATCTCCCTTTAAAAAAAGACACAGAAGTTCTTATTTGTAGAAAGTAGCATACCTACGATATAAGGCCATGTCTGTTCCCAAAGTGGGTGCTTTTTAAATTATATGATGCTATCCCTTGGCATTAATTGTTAATTGTCCTATGTGGTTGACTATTGACTAGAATAATTTAAGTTATTCAGTATTTCTAAGTCTAGATACAGAGAAAGTGATTAGGTGATACATATAGAATTTTTGCTGATAAGACAAAAATAAAACGGTCATTTTCTTTGCTTTACAGTCTAAATTATTTGTCTATTTGTTGCCAGTTGTATATTTCTTCTTCTTTCCAATATACTAACATTTGTACATGTATGTTGCAGAATATGTTTATTTACATGCAATTTTGCACTTATATTTTTACATACAGTCTTGGACATTTCCTCTCCCCTTTTTTCTTTAATGCATACTTAGAATGTGTCAAGGGAATGTGAGCATGTGTGTTTACGAAGTGAGAACATAAATATCATCATCTATCTAATTTCCAATCACTTCATTTATTCTAGAGTGCATTAAAATGTGCTTTAGTAAGAGATTGAACTGCTTTCTTGCTGTTTCAACCATAAAATGCCTTAGATTTATTTCAAGGCACAGCTTGGGGTGGACCAAAGCTATCTGTTCTCTAATGGAGTTCAGCCTTTCATTTTATTTTCATAATTCCTCCATAGTCCTAAAAAAAAAAGAAGAAAAAAAAAAACTAAATAGTACCGAAAGGGAAAAAAAATGAATATCTCATTAAAACCACAGCTGATGTTAAGAATTTACTCAAAAATGATTAGCAAGTTTTGGTTTTGAAGCCTTTTTATATTTTATTGTGTAAAATTTTGATATGTTTACAATACAAAAAACATCTTGAAAAATTACTTAACACATTTGTATTCATGTTCAACAACTCATTTTTTAAAAAGAGAGAAAAGAAAAAGGCACTATGAATTGAAAAGTTTTAATGATTTAATCAGACTGTTCCATTTCCAGGATATGATTACTTCCTCAGATGCATTTTATGTTGTATCAAAGCCCAATTTACATGTATTTATCCTAAGTAATGGGATGGACATTTCTCTTTAAATAACTTCATAATTATCTGCTTGATTTGAATGAAGTTCTTGACATTACAGTCTTATCCTAACTTCAAATTTATTAACAGTAGCTTCTCTGTTGCTAACCAGGGACTTCAAACACACACACACACACACACACACACACACACACATTTAGAAGGTAAACTCATAGATGGCAAGCGTGCATTCAACTCCTAATCCTTAGAGAAGCAAGGTGTCTACCTTAAAACCTATTATCCTCCAAATAAAGAGTTCATTCCTCTACCCCAACCCTATCCCATTTCTCTCTCACTCGCTCTCTCTCCCTCCCTCCCTCCCTTCCTCTCTCTCTCTCCTCTCTCTCTCTCTGTCACACACGTGAGCACGCGCGCGCGCGCGCACACACACACACACACACACACACACACACACACATACACACACACACATTGTTTCAGGATATTTACAAGCACTTTCTCACTGCTGGTTGTCTGTCAACATGAGTTGTTTTGTGTTACATCTACAAGGATCCTTTGTGACAGGTTTATTTAACTAAAGGGCAGTGTATTTATAATTTATGTTAGGATAAAGAGTGTAGGGGGAAAAAAAATCTCAGGATAAAGACCTTAGGAAATATAATATATGAATGGACTATCAGTTGACAAGAGAATTGTACTTAGGGTAAAGAAGTTTTGCAGAGAGATTTATTTTAGGCCATATTCCAAAAAGGGGCAGGAGGATTGGATTTAACCAAAAAGACTGTGGACAAAGGGCTGAATTAGAACATTGGTAATTTAATGTGCCTATTGTAGGGTACAGCAGAGGTTGAGAGTGAGAAAGAAAAGATACATCTAAGATATTTGACAATTTTCTTATTTTTAAAATTGGGGTAAAATAAACTTAAAATTTACCATCTTAAGTATTTTAAAGTGTATAGTTCATTAGTGTTAAGTATATTCGCATTGTTGTGAGACAGATTTTCAGAACCTTTCATCTTGCAAAACCGACATTCTACTGGTTGAACAACTCTCCATCTCCCTCTCACACCCACAGCCCCTAGCAACACCATTCTACTTTCTGCTTTATGAGTTTGACTATCTTAGGTGTCTCATATAAGTGGAATCATACAGCATTTATCTTTTTGTGTCTAGATTATTTCACTTAGCATAGTGTCTTCAAGTGTCTTCCATGTTGTAGAATTTTGCCTAATTTTAACACTACCCATATCTAAAACATATGACATGACCTATATGTTGTTAAACTATTTTGTGGAAGTTTTGTGTATGTTTGTGTGTGCATATGTGGTTGTACATTTAGCTATTGGTAATCTGGGTTATAAAATTTTTCATTAATAAAACATATGTATACCATAATATTTAATAATGTAAATATTTGATAGACTCCTCTCTTAAATTATGAAATACAGGGACCCCCCCCAACAAAACAGAATTATCTTTTGGAGGGTGAGTTCCCTGTAATATAGGTTTCTGCCTTAGGGCAAGTGTTCTAGGAACCCATCTGCATCAGTACCAGTTAGCATTGTTGTGAGAGGCTGCATTCGGCTTCAGTGAATTTTTTTTCTTTTCAAGATTCTTCCAATGCTTTGGTCATTTCATGATGGGTGATTTACTAGCACACTTATCCACTTGGTGCTGAGTGTTCAGCAGTTTTTGACCAAAAATGTTATGACTCTTATGCCCCACCCTCCTTATTTACTTGTTCTTGACACCAGCAACTTACTTTTTTGGTTTGTTTGTTTCTCTGGATGAAAAAATTCCTCAAAGGGAATTGGTTTGCAGATGTGGAAGAGGGGAAACAAAAAACATCAGAAGCACTAAAGGACATCGAAATTGACAAGTTCAAAAACTGTTTTGAGCAGTGTCTTGATAGGTGTATTGCATCAGATGGAGAGTACTTGGAAGGTGACTGAAGTTTAAACATGTAAGAATAAAAACACAATTTTTAAATAAATAATGTCCAGGTCATTTTGGATTCCCTTGTGTTACTTGTTGATAAGTAGGATAGCATGTGTTCTCTATGCATACATTAGTATAATCAATTCTTGGCATCATTAGTCCTTTGTTAAACATGAATCTCTTCTTACCAAAGCTGGTCCTTTCTTGTTCTATAAGAACATTAAAGAAAGAATCTCTGATCTTGCTTCTCTTTTTTCCAATCATTTGGCTGTTCCATCCCAGCTGTTTCCCAACCTGTAGACACAAACATTTTCTATTGTGATTTAGTCTGTTCAATAAGTCTAGCCTCACAACATTCTTAGATTTAATTTCAAAACTGTGTCATTGACCTATATTTATCTACATTTAACTTACATAAAGAAACAGTGCTTTTAGGGAAGGATATTTCAGAGTCACCTTCATGGATAGGAAGAGTTTTATTTCTGTCTTGTCCCTTAAATTCCCAACTGATTTTTCTTGGGCTGGTCCTCTTAGATCTCTTGCTACTTCTTCATTTCCTTTTTGTCCCACTGCTTGGTTATCAGTATTTCATTTATTTTGTCATGAGGAAAGCCTCTTGTGTTTTCCCAAGTACCATCTCATTCTGTGTTTAATATGTTCGTTTGTCACCTTTGGATCAATCACTGTGACTTTTCTCTCTCCTTACAGGTGTTTGCAGCATTTACCAGCCTTTATTCATTTGCTGTGTTCATTTAGATTCAGCTTATTTCATATTCCAGATTTCCATATTATTTTTAAGTAAAAGCAAGTCTTCCCTTTTCCAAACTGACATTAGACGTTCACTTGACTTGAATATATAAAAAATGATTATTACTGACAGATCATCATCAAGATTTCAGGTATTGCTTTTGGTCAGAATCTTCAAACTAATTTTTCTGAAATGCTTCACTAAATTTTTGCTAAATTTCTTATTCCCTTGCTGAGCAATCGGATTTCACTTCAGTGATTTTCACAATTCTGTGATACATATGGCATATTTTGTCTTTGAACTTTCATAGGATCAAGTTCACAGAAAAAAAAATCTTTCAATACTTGGTGGCAAGATTACAAAGTCTGACAAATATAACTAACTGTTATTGCATTGATGAGCAATTATTTCTGGTTTTCTTTCTGGTAAAACTAGTGCCTCTTTTTGGTAGCACCAACTATCAATGTTTTCACATTATCTACTCATACTAGAAAGAATGTGGCCAAACAATACCACACATATCAGTAACACATACAACATCACTATACCAGCTACACAATATCACCTGAAATAACACCACAAAAAGCAGCAGGGATAACTTACGGGTCACGTTAATTTCTACGTTTTTATTCACATTTCTTTAATTCTTGAATAACATAATTTAAATTCTTGAATTAATTAACTAACATTGCCTCAACTGGTGGTCAATACATTGAGGCATGGAATATGAAATAGATGAAGATAAGAATAGCTTACTTCTAGAGAAAGGTCCTTTTCTTAAAAGCTTATTATGATAACTCTTGAGATGAATTTATGAGGAAATCTGAATTTTCATGCCAGTGAATACATTTTAATTTTTAGATTTTCCCTTAGGGAAAGAAAGGCTAGGGATGAAGGTAGTTCATATATTTGACATTGCTCTTTTGAATTGGAAACTTACAATAATTAATGTAATACGTATTTTCTATGCAATTTCTTTATCTTGAACTATCCTTGCAGTAAAATTTTAGCTAGCAAATAAAACGATTAAATATTTAAAAAGTAAAACGGCAATTGCTATAGAATAGTCATTTTTGGCTTTACAGAGCTAAGAATAGTTTTAAAGCCAGATGCCCTACATATATTGTAGGACACAAATGTTTGGAATGTAATGAATGACAAAGGAAAGAGAAAAACTGCTGAACCTACTGTCTCTGAATGTCATTATAAAGACATGATATGCCAGGCATATGAATTAAAGGCTTGAGACTCCTTGGAGGTTTGAAGCATTGTAATTATCTATACCTCAGTGTTAAAGAAGAAGATTATTTTTCAGACCCATTTTTTTTGTGAATAGATTATTTTTTAAAGAAATATTTCATGTTTTAGGGAAAGCTATTGAGACTGCTATTGGATGGTTGAACTATTTTTATTTTTTATTTTAATTATTGTGCTATCTCTGACTAAGAAATGGTGGTTGAACTTGAAAGTATAATTATTTGCTTTCTCTCTCCCATGAGCATATTTTGCCTGGTCATTACTTTAAAGGCTTAATATATTCACCCAATCAGATAGGTGTTTTGCTGTAAAAATACATACTTACATACATAATCTATTTCTGTATGTATCAGAAAATTAAAATAAAATTACTAGCCAAGAAGTGAGATAGGAAAAGTCATGTCAGGGGCTTAAAGTGTGTTACACAGGGTAAAATTATTTTAAAACAATTCTCACATGTAAGCGGATGAGCTCAAGCTTAGAGGTTGTCCAAATCAGTAGAAATCATTTCTATTATCAGGAGCAGTGTTAATGAGATAACTGAAAGGATTTGGTGAAGAGGGAAAAAATGCTGGTTTGTAAAAGTTCATAGAGACTACTTCAACCTGGAAATTAAAAAGCCTTATTTGCATATGATGCTATTTGAGACAATGAATAGCATACTAGTCATGACCATTATCAGTTTTCAAACAGTTTCATGTGATATACACACGTTTATCAGGATACCTGGGACATTTTAGAGAAGCGGTGTTAAACATCTGAACAAAAACATTCCAATAACCAATAGAAACAGTAATACCTGAGGAGTTTATTTGTGCTCTGGAAGCCCAAAGGCTATCTTTTTACATTTCAATGTGTAATTACTGCCTTCTCCCATTTTCCCATTTTGATAAGCATCATTGAGTTCTTGAGAGCAATTCTTTCTCTTTATCTGTGAAACTTCAGTGACTTTAGAATAAACACCAAATGTCTTATTCTCAAAACTCAAGCACGTTTGTTTGGCAGTGAAGTTTGTGCATTGTGCACTCTGTTGAGTTTAAGACTGACTTTATATTTGGGAAATCTGTAATAGAAGAAATGATTTTCATTTACTTAAATAGTATGCCTGCTACTCCTCAGCTTCCCCTTTATTTGTATATGGTCTTTCAAAAGGTCTAAGGATATGTTGGCAACATCTAGGGACTATTAGAAAGTAGGAAGACTCTTTCTGCAAATCCAGGTTTGTCCTGACATATTTGAAGCATCATTCTTAGTTGTTAAATTAGTTTCAAAACACTGATATAGCCAAGTGCAGTGGCTCAGTCTGTAATCCTAGCACTTTGGGAGACTGAGGTGAGGGACTGCTTAAGCCCAGGAATTTGAGACCTGCCTGGGCAACAAAGTGAGCCCTCATCTCCATACAAAAATAAAAAACTTAGCCAGGTGTGGTAGAGCATTCCTGTAGTCCCAGCTACTTGAAAGGCTGAGGTGGAAGGATCATCTGAACCCAGGAAGTCGAGGCTGCAATGAGCCATGATCGTGCCACTGCACTCCATCCTGGGTGGCAGAGTGGGACCTTGACCCAAAAAACAAACAAACCAAACAGACGAAAAAATCCTTGTTATGGCTCAGTCAGTACCGGGATTCCTTAAAATGTCTAATAAGGATAAATATGCATATTAAGTTGATCACATTATTTAGAAATCATGTATTTTTATGTGTCTTGAAAGCAGGTCAACAGTGCTCTGCAATGTTGAGGTTTATTTACACCAAAGAAGTTGCTTTTGTAAATCATCAGTGACAGTTTGCAGTGTTTATCATGTAAGCAGGAAGAATGGTCAATTCTTTCTTTAGTATATCCATGAGATATAATTTCTTTTAATTTTAAACAATTGTTAATGTACCTATAAGACTTTTTTATGGATCCAAATTAGTGCCTAAAATGACATATTTTTGAGCACTCACATTTCTTTTATTTATTTGTTTATTTATTTTTTTGAGTTGGAGTCTCACTCTATCACCCAGGCTAGAGTGCAGTGTCACACTCACGGCCACTCTAGCATCAACCTGCTGGGTGCTGGCGATCCTTCAGCCTCAGCCTTCCAAGTTGCTGGTACTACAGGCATGTGCTACCGTGCCCAGTTCATTTTTGATCTATTGTAGAGACAAGGTCTTGCCAAGTTGCCCTGGCTGGTCTCAAACCCGCAGGTTCAGACAATCCATTCACCTTGGCCTCCTAAAGTGCTGGGATTACAGGATGAACCACTGAACCCGGCCAAGCATTCACATTTCTAACCATTGAGGTTGTGGAAAGTGAGGATTTCTAAAAAAAAATATCTTAAATACTAGCACTCAAAGCCAAAGGAATTGGTGAAAAGGCCAAACGTTTCTTATTCCTGAAATGGAGTAAGAATAAAGAGAAAGAGAACGAAATAAAGAGAAAGGGGTAGAACATGCTTTGTCTTCCTCATGAGATTAAGAATACACTTAAGCAAACAGCAACAATAAACGATAGAGGAAGAAAATAGCAAAATGTAACACCAGTTCAATTTCTAACTACTTATCCAACAAGGCCAATCAATCTCAGATTTATAACAAAAAAGATGATGAGGATAGTGTGTAATATGTAGAAACAAAAACAAAGCATGTAATAAAACATGTAATAAAAAATCTTGAGCTTAGCAGTGTTAAAACAACAAAATAAAAGTTGTAGTTGCCTTTTTGTTTTGTTTTGGTAAAGAAAGAAGCAGGTACAGAGAACAAAACTTGGCAAGTGAGACCAAAATTTGGCAAGTGAGAACAAAATTAAACTCTAAAAGGCATTTCACAGTCTTATTTTCTGCTAATCTATTCTGCTCACCCTCCGTCCCCGAAGTTCTGATTTATTATTAGTTCATATATGCCATATGAATACAGTCTTTCAAGACTCATAATGTTCTTGGCTCTGAATATACCATAGGATATCTTGACACTCCCTCATCAACTTCTCTGGACTTCCTGCTTTCTCTCAAAGAAATAAAGGCTGGAGATCCTCTTTTTTTTAAGAGGATGGTGGCTCTCCTGGAGGAAAACGAGTAAGCCAAGGTCCCTTTAGCTGATGATTTCATTTTATTATGGTTGTGAATGTGATAAATGCACCTGTCTCTAGAGAATGAAACTGCCAGCTTCGGGGAGTGCAAATGTGACTGTAACTGCCTCAATTTCAATGAGTTATTATTCTCTGAATCTGTTCTGCTTGTACTGGGATAGTTGGTGCAGAGATTGTGTATTGTTTTATTTAGAAATAAGAAGAGTAAATAAATGGGCTATATGTATGTCCAGTATAGTTTTGTTTGTTTCTGGTTAATATTTAGAATGCCACTGATTAAGGAAAATATATATCCTCATCATTAACTACCTGTATTGTTTCATGACTCCACCATATAGAATCTCCTGAGACTGATCTGGGTTTTTTGGAAATTCAAACCATCAAGTATAGCAAATTTGTTGCTTGCAACTTACTTCCCTTAGATGTTGCCCTGGGAATTACAGAATTACATTTTGACACACTGGCTCATTTTACTTATGGGTACTCTTGCACATACACGGAAACCTCTACCTAAGTTCCTTCCTGTCTCCAGGGCTTCCATTTCAAAATGTTCTTTACTTATTACTTCTTTAGGCAGGGTGCATTTGGTTCTTTCTGTTGTAATCTAAAATTGCATCAGTCAACAGTGCATTGAAGTAAATGAATTTGAGTTCCAAAATGAAATCCTTTAGTTTTGGAATTTCTTAATTTTCTGCCATAGCTTTTGAGTGTGTTTAAATTGGGAACATTTCTAATATGTCATTTACAAACTGAATAATGAGTACCAATGACTAGGCCTTTGGGTATATACATACATAGACCTAATGGAATATACTGTCACTTCTGAACTAGTCATTCTCTGCACTCTGGGAGATTTTCTTCTGGCAAAGATGATAGGCAGAATCTTTAAAAGATTCCTTTTCATTCAACTAAGTATTATTTGAGTGAGTGGTCTATTTTTTCCCCTTGTCATATATATAATTATTACCAAGAAAATTTTGAGCTGTATTTCAATAGTGTGAGATTTAAAACTGGACAGATACTTTATTTATAATATCTAGGCTCTGTGAGATCTATTCTGAGATTCTGGAAATTATTATGACTAAGGCTGGGACATAAGAGACTCTGTATTTCCTTTCCACCTTGATTTGGCTATCCATAAAGTGAATATAACAATGACATAATGATTTATAGAGATTTACTAAGAAACTATTCATGTACTACCAGGATAATATGTCAATCATGCTTTAGAAGCACATAGTTTATTGAAGTCACAAAGCCACAATTTAGCGCACGGATGTGTAGTAAGTTATTAAATGGTGCCCCTATGATCTACAAGAGGTGATACCCTATCATATCTTCCAAGTTTTAAAAGAAAAAGAATCATAGACTCATATTGCCGAAAGCGACTTTAGAGGGAATGTCTTCTAGGTGCTTGGATCCAGTCATGAGAGGTTATTGATGTGGTGGCATGGAAATCATTACTCCCCAGGCCAACTCAGTCCACTTCTAGACTGTTCTAATTGTTGGAATAATTTTTGTTATAGGACTCAGTTTCACATCTATTAATTTATGACATCTTTATTTAAAATTTGACCTTATTCTAGAAACTAGGCTAAATGAAGAGGAGTAGTGAACAATATACATATCCCCTTAGGTAATACACGTCACCTCCAGCATGATAATAATTCCCCAAAGCATACATCAAACAAACAAACCAAAACAAATTGTTCTTTCTTGGATATCCCCATTCAAAGATTTGGATGATCTTCCTTGTCCCAAAAGAATAAAGATAAACCTAAACATTTCTTTTCTTCATCTTCTGAAATCCTTTTAAAATGGAAAATAGTACATTAAGAAATCACCAAACTTCCCATAGTCATCAATAATCAATATTCCAGTTGCAAATATGATTGCATGTTCATGGAGACACTAATAACTTAAATTTGCCATCCAAATCTTATATCTTTCTTTGGAAAAATAATATGATATTATTTAATTCTCTAGAATTTAAGAATGTTTTTCTTTTACATTTTATCTCAACAAATGTTTATTACTATTTGAACACAAGCAAGTCTCACATTTATTTGAGTTTCGTTGTCCATTTAAAAACAATAAATGTTTCCCAAACTTCAGTCTCATATAGCACATTATCATTTTTGCTTTATTTTTGTACTATTGGCACAATACATTTCTAAAATTTTTTGTTTAAATTAATTTATTTTAAAATGATAGCATATATCACATTAAAGTGTTAAGGTATACTCTATTTTATGATACACTTTATATTTTTTTAAATTTTTAATTATTATGTTTTAAGAGACAGGATCTTACTATGTTGCTGAGGCTGGTCTCAAACTCCTGGCCTCAAGCAATCTCTCACCTCATCCTTCCAAGTGGGTTAGAAATCACAGGTGGGAGTCACTATGCCCAGCTCTCTATAACTATATTTTAAAAAACATGTAACTATTAAACATTTTAATTTCAATGTATTTATATATCACAGTTTGTAAAACACTAGGCTAGAAACTTTACAATTTCTTTTCTTCTCAAACATTCAATGGCATTGTGTTTCAGCATTTCTAGCTCTTTCCATTCAGTTACCATGTAATTTTGCAAGTTAAATGTTACAAAGCTGCACACTACTATGAGAGTTACCTGAGTGTTAAAAAATGCTTTTTCCATGACTGTAATAAAACACATCACTTTTTTAAAACTGAAATTTTCTCTTATATTTACCCTAATTGCCCATAAAAATCCAGTCATTTTATCTCATGTTAGATACTTGAGAAAAAGGGTATGTGTGTGTGTGTGTGTGTGTGTGTGTATGTACGGATGTACGGATGGTGGAGAGTTACTATTAATGGAACCAGAACAAAATAACCTGATTTGCATTCAAAACAATTACTTTTAAATAACCGAGGGTTGGATGACTCCGTGGCTCAGCCTGTAATCCCAGCACTTTGACAGACCTAGGCGAGTGAATTGCCTGAGCCCATGGGTTTCAAGACCAGCATGGGCAACTTGCCGAGACCCTGTCTCTACAATAAATCAAAAATTAGCCCAGCGTGGTAGCGTGTGCCTGTAGTCCCAGCTACTTGGAAGGCTGAGATAGAAGGATTGCTGGAGTCCAGCAGTTCGATTCTGGGGTGTCCATGAGCATGCCACTGCACTTCAGCCTGGGCGATGGAGAGAGATTCCAACTGAAAAATAAACAGACAAACCCAAAACACTGAGGGCTAATATACGTTTCAGGGCCAGACTGTTAGACTGAAACTTTTTTATTAAACAAATTAAATAAATATTTAAATGTTTTAAAATACCATCTGTAAGAACATATGTGAAAAATCAGATTTAGGAAATTGTGTTCTCAACTTTTCTCACTTATATTCTTGAATGTGCCTTGATTTCACATGCCCTTCAAAGTAACCCTTCGCTGAAAAATTACTCTTAAAAAAAAAAGATAACATTAAATGAGAAGAAATAAAGTTCAAGTCAAATAATTAACATTTTTGCTACTTTGGCATCTTTCAGTCAGCTAACTTTAAAAATACTTTGGATTATCAATCAGTATAAATATCTTCAACATTAAAAAGGGAATTGGACTCCAACTTATTCTTTTGTTGTATTTTAATATGACTTAAAACTGACTTCTGTTCTTCAGAACAGTGGACATTGTTACACCAAATATACAACTGGAACATTACAGAAGCTTCAATTTTGGTCTACTTTTCTATAATTATCTATATGATCAATTCCTCCTTCTCCAGATCCAAATAATTTTTTCCTGATATATCAGGGATGTTTTGAGTTTTCATGAAATAACAACTTTCTTTTTTCAAGTGATTTTCATAATCTATGTTCTGTTCTCCATTGGAAGGCTTCTACTTCCTTTCTGAAAATTCACTTTCCCTATCCTTCTAGAGCCTACTTAAAATCCACCTCTTCAGTGATGTATTTCCTAATCTCCCTCTCAACACAAGTTGGAAATAAGCTCCCTGTTTTTTAAACATTGTAGTAATCAATCTCTACTTCTTATATGGTATTTACTATTTCCTAAATTTTTTAAAATGACCTATTTGGATGAGATTTGGCAAAATTGGTATCAGATTTCCTTTTTGTTTCTGCAACTAGATAGCACAGTGTCATACATACAGTTGATGCCAAATAAATGTCAAATAAATGTTTATGATTGACCAAATAAACAAATTAACATGTAGAGAAAATACCTTAGTTATATTACTTTTTTTTAAATGTATGTGTATGCTTTGTTTGGATATTTATACATTTCTCAGTCTATTTTATATAATGGATATTAAAGATATGTAAAAAAGTTATTCAGAAGCTTTTTTTGTTAGCAAAGTCAAATCCTTGTTTAATGCTGTCTTCTGATTCACATATTATGTATGATACTATTTCTTAAGCGGTCAATAATATTTATAGTGAAGAGTCTCTTTCTTGTATTCAACCTATCTCTCATATTCAATAAATAATTCATTTTATCTCTGCTTCCTTTTTTTTTTTTTTTGATCTGGAGTCTCACTCCAACACCCAGGCTGGAGTGCAGTGGCATGCTCATGGGCACCCCAGTGTCGATCTGCTGGGCTCCAGGGATTCTTCTGCCTGGACTACAGGCTCATTTTTGATTTATTGTAGAGACAAGGTCTCGTCAAGTTGCCTGGGCTAGTCTCAAACCCGCGGACTTAGGCAATCCACTTGCCTCGGCCTCCCAGTGTGCTGGGATTACAGGCTGAGCCAGTCAGCCCGGCCTATTTTTGCTTCTTAAGGCATTCAGAAATAGAAACCTAAATCTTCCTGTCAATGGTTTCTAACTTTCTTTTTTAAATAGTCATATGTAATGATAATTTATCTGTTTTGAAAACTTTAACTCTGATGAGAAAACATATGCAAAAATATTTTGAAACTCTCAAGTGCTGTAACTTAAGATGCTAATATTAGCCTATCCATCCTTAATGCTCCAACTTTATCCTGCACTTATGTCAAAGCTTCTCACCTTACTTAATTACATTTTTGTTTCCATATAAAATAGAAAGGAAGGTCCTTGGCAAGAAGAATTTCTTAAATATTTGCCTTTGTGTCTCTAATGCTTAGCACAGTTCTAGACAGTTGGTATGCTTTCAGCCAATATTTATTAAAGGTTTGAATAACATGGAAGTTAGTCAGTGATAAACCAAAATCCAGGCACACATTTGGACAACCACTATTGGTTCCCCTATAACCCACTTTGGCAAAATCCACAACAAATGATAAGCAGCACAGTTTTACACCTCTTTCACTGCTTCCATTATAAATCCAGACTAAGCCCATAATAGGGAATTGATTTCCCAATGACCCTTCCAAACTCAGCCCCAAGGAAATTTTAAGCAATGTGAACTTTTAATAGTCCAGTTCAAAGTCTTTTGAGTATCTCAGATAAAAAAAGAAAGAGATGAAAGAGTTCATTTGTAGGCTCCACACATAATCTTTTAGCAGATTCTAAACACTTGGAGAATATCTCTAAATATATAATAGTAATCATCTAATTTGTCATTGTTTTCCATTATTTGTCATGTCAAAGTAAGGAGAAATTAATGTCTTAACTACAAATATTTTCACTTGTTCAAATCTGAAAATTAATCTAGATTGTAGCTTGAATGCTTTAAGAAGTCATTATGCTTTTAAAAATAAGTGTTTATTTTTTTCTTAGAGAACGACAGTTGAAATAATGCCAGAAACCAGTAACTGGGACACTTGCTGCTAATAGAAGCATGTGATGTGATGGCTAGCCATCACATCACACATATCCTTATTCATTTAAATTTTGGAGATGGCAGAAGACATGCATTGTAATTTTTGTGGAGATTGAATAATGCATTTGAAATATGGGGGAAAAAGGAAGTAATTATGAAACCTAAGAAAGAATTAGAAACCTAAAACCAGAAATATGGCAGCTTGGTATCCTAAAAATTATTCTGCAATAAATATTTTCATATCTGTTTTCATTCTTTGAACCAATGAATATTCTTAGTCATAAATGGAGTAGTTATTTTTAGACAAATGTTTTCTTTCCTTAAAAATTTAAGCCAGAAGCCGGGCTCGGTGGCTCAGCCTGTAATCCCGCGCCTTTGGGAGGCTGAGGTGAGTGGATTGCCTGAGCCTGCGGGTTCAAGACCCGCCTGGGCAGCGAGATCTCATCTCTACAATAAATCAAAAAAATCAGCCGGGTGTGGTAGCGCATGCCTGTAATTCCGGCTACTCAGAAGGCTGAGTCGGAAGGATTGCCAGAGCCCAGCGGGTCGAGGCTGCGGTGGCCGGGAGCGGCCACTGCCCTCCAGTCTGAGCGACAGAGTGAGACTCCAACTCAAAACAAAACAAAACAAACAAACAAAAAAAAAAATTTAAGCCGGGCTCAGTGGCTCAGCCTGTAATCCCGTGCTTTTGGGAGGCTGAGGTGAGTGGATTACCTGAGTCTGCGGGTTCGAGACCTGCCTGGGCAGCAAGACCTCATCTCTACAATAAATCAAAAAATCAGCTGGGCATGGTAGCACATGCCTGTAATTCCAGCTACACGGAAGACTGAGGCAGAAGGATCTCCGGAGCCCAGCAGGTCGAGGCTGCGGTGGCTGGGAGCGGCCACTGAACTCCAGTCTGGGCGACACAGTGAGACTCCAACTCAAAAAAAAAAAAATTAACACATTATTGATATTCTTCTTTTATAATATTGCCTTCAAAATGGAAAAGCATATATATCCAGCTATGAATCTCTAAAGTGATAGAAATATGGTCTTTTTAAGAACTTCCTTCCCTTATGCCTCTAATAACATTAAATAGTCAAGAGATTAGAGAGCTTTGTTCAATCAAATTTGCATCTTTAAAAAATTTCATTTCTAAAAACAAAATAAGCTGATTTAACACTGAATTATACTAAAATAATTCACTCTTTTCCTGAATATTGGAGTATTTTATGATATTGCTTATGTAAGAATGATAGCTGTTACTGGCCAGGACGATTGAAGCAAATTAAGATAATCTTTACTGAACTATAATTGTTTCTTTTTATATATATATATATATATTTTATTTTAAAATTATGGGGTACAGTTGAAGATTAGGTATACAAATAATCATTGTGCAGGTACCCTTGTTGATGACGTGTGCCCCCTTTCCCCAGATAGATATCGACTGTTGTTAATCCCACCTCCCTTCCCCTCGCTGCCCCCCGCCATAGTTTCCTGCCACTGTCGATCCTTTTCTTCTAGTATTATGGTAGTTGATCAAGGTCCACTTATGAGTGAGAACATGTGATACTCAGATCTTTGTTTCTGTGAGATATCACTCAGTATTATAAACTCTAATTCCATCCAGGTTGCTGCGAAATTCATGATTTTGTTCTTTTTTTATGGCTGCAAAATATTCTATTGTGTATATGTACCACATTTTTTAAATCCAGTCCTCTTTTGATGGGCAGAATGGATGGGTCCATGATCTTGCTATTGTGAACAATGCTGCGATAAACATACGTGTGCAGGTATCTTTTTTATAAAGTGATTTGAGTTCTTCAGGGTATATTCCCGGTAGGGGGATTGTGGGATCACATGGAAGGTCAATTTTTAGAGCTTTTAGGAATCGCCACACTTTTAGGAATCGCCATTTCCACAGAGGCTGCACTAGTTTATACTTTCACCAACAGTATAGAAGTATTCCATTTTCACCACATCCTCTCCAGCATCTGTTATTTTTTGAGTTATTGATAATGGCCATTCTGACTGGAGTTAGGTGATATCTCAGTGTAGTTTTAATTTGCATCTCCTTGATGACTAGTGAGGTTGAACATTTCTTCATGTATATGTTGGTCACTTGTATGTCTTCTTTTGAGACGTATCTGTTCATGTCTTTTGCCCACTTTGTAATGGGGTTATTTGTTTTTTTCTTTTCAGCATGTTTGAGTTCCTTTTAGATCCTTGATGTTAGGCCTTTCTCAGACATGGAATTGGCAAATACTTTTTCCCAGTTTGTGGGCTATCTCCCTGCTCTCTTGATAGCTTCTTTGGCTTTGTAGAAGTTTTTCAGTTTAATGAGGTTCCACTTGTCTATCTTATCTCTTATGGCCTGTGCATTTTGTGTTTTGCTCAGGAATTGAATGCCAGTTCCAACTTCCATAAGGGTGTGTCCTGAATTTTCCAAAGTTCTTATGGTTTGAGGTTTTACATTTAGGTCTCTGATCCATTTAGAGTTAATTTTTGTATATGTGGATAGATAGGGATCTTGTCTGAATCTTCTGTGCATGTGGTCAGCCAGTTTTCCCAGCACCATGTACTGAATAGGTTCTCCTCTCCCCAGTGGTGGGAGGTGGAGGCTTTGTCGAAGATGAGTTGGTTGAGAAACTGAGGTTTTGCTTCTGGAATCTCAATTTTATTCCATTGTCTATATGCCTGTTCTTGTACCAGTAACAGGCTGTTTTGATTATTGTAGCTTTATAGTAAAGGTTAAAGTCTGGTAGTGTGATACCTCCTACTTTGTTTTTTTTTTTGCTAAGGATTGTTCTGGCTATTCTTGGTCATTTGTGTTTCCATATGAATTCCTGTATTGTTTCTTCTAGATCTGAGAAGAATGTTGGTGGAAATTTGATGGATATTGCGTTAAATCTGTAGATTGCCTTAGATAAGATGGACATCTTCACAATGTTGATTCTTCCAATCCATGAGCATGGGATATTTTTCCACTTGTTTGTGTCATGTTTGATTTACTTGAGCAGTGTTTTATTGTTTTCGTTGTAACGGTTTTTCACATCTCTGGTTAGGAAGATGCCAAGGTATTTCATTTTTTTTTTTTTTTTGTGGCTATTGTGAATGGGATTGTACTTTTTATTTGGATTTCTGTTTGTTTATTGTTGATGTAAAGAAATGCGATTGTCTTTTGCACTTTTATTTTATACCCCGAGACTTTGCCAAAGTCCTTTATCAGTGCAAGGAAGTTTTTAACAGATTCTCTTGGGTTTTCAAGGTATACAATCTTGTCATCTGCAAAGAGTGATAACTTGACTCCCTCTTTTCCTATTTGGATACCCCTGATCGCCTTCTCTTCTCTCATTGCTCTATCCAGGACTTCCAATACTATATTGAACAGGAGGGATGAGAGTGGGCATCCTTGTCTTGTTCCAGTTTTCAGGGGAAATGGCTCCAATTTTTGTCTGTTTAGGAGTATGCTGACTATGAATTTCTCATAGATGGCTTTTACTACTTTGAGGTATGTTCCACGGATGCCTACATGTTTGAGGGTTTTTATCAAGAAGGGGTGCTGGATTTTATCAAAGCTTTTTCTGCATCTAATGATATAATCATGTGGTTTTTGTTTTGATGTCTCTTGATGTATTTAATTACATTTATGGTCTTACAAATGTTGAACCAGTCTTGCAACCCGGGGATGAAGCCTACTTGGTCATGATGGATGATTTTTGAGATGTCACGTAGAATCCAGTTTACTAGGATCTTGTTGAGAATTTTAGCATTGATGTTCATCAAAGATATTGGCCTGTAGTTCTCTTTCTTTGTTGGGTCTTTACCTAGCTTGTGTATCAATGTAATGTTAGCTTCATAAAATGATTTGAGGAGAGTTCAATCTTTCTCAATTGCCTGGAATACTTTCAGTAGGATTAGTATCAGTTCCTCTGTAAATGTCTTATAGAATTCTCTTTGAAAGCCATCTGGTTCAGGGCTCTTTTTGTAGTTATTTTCCTTATGACATAGTCAATTTCCTTGACTGTTTTGGTCTATTTAGGGTCTTGATTTCTTCTTGTTTCAACCTAGGTAGGTTGTGTGATGTCAGAAAGTCCTCCATTTCCTTAATGTTTTCAAGTTTGTTTCCATACAACTGTACATAGTAGCCTCTAATGATCTTTTGTATTTCTTCAGGATCAGATGTGACTTCATCTTTTGTGTTTCTGATTGTCTTATTTGGGCCTTTTCTCTTTTTTTCTTGGTCAGTCTATCTAGGGGACCATCTATCTTGTTTATTCTTTCAAAGAACCAGCTTTTTGTTTCACTGATTTTTTGTATTATCTTTTTGTCTTCTATGTCCCGGATTTATTTTTGATGATTTGGAGTCTTCTGCTGAAGTTAGGGTTTTGGTGGTCTTGCTTTTCCAGCTTCCTTGGGTGACTTGTTAGGTTATTAATTTGTGATCCTTCCATTTTCTTCATGTGCGTTTGTGGAGATGTGAATTCCCCTCTTACTTACATCCCAGAGATTTTGGCAAAATGTTTCTTCATTTTCATTTGTTTTCAGGTATCTTTTAATCTCTGTTTTGATTTCATCATTGACCCAGGAGTTGCTTAGCATCATGCTGTTAAGTGTTCATGTCTTTGCGGGTTTGGGGGGAACCTTGTTGGTGTTGATGTTTATTTTTATTCCACTGTTGTCCAAGAAGGTACATGGCAAAATTTCAATCTTTTGACATTTGTTTATGCTCGATTTATGACCAAGGATGTGGTCAATCTTAAAGTACGTTCCATGTGGTGATGAGTAGAATGTATATTCTGTGGTCGTTGGATGGAGTGTTCTGTAGGTATCAGTTAAGTCTATTTGGTCGAGTCACATTGAGGTTCCGGATCTTGTTGCTGAATTTTTTGTCCTGATGATCTATCTAGGGTTGTGAGTGGGGTATTAAAGTCCCCAGCTATGATAGTGCTAGAGTCAATATCTTTTTTGAGTTTACCTAGAAGCTGCTTTATGAAAGTTGGCGCTCCTATGTTGGGTGCATAGATGTTTAGGATGGATATTTCTTGTTGATGTATTGAACCTTTTATCATTATGTAGTGACCTTCTTTATCTTTTTTAATTTTTGATAGCTTAAAGGGTATTTTGTCTGAGATTAAGATCGTGACTACCCCTTTCTTTTGTGTTCCATTCACCTGAAATTTTGCTTCCCATCCTCTTACTTTGAGTCTGTGAGTGTCCTTTCTAGTGAAATGAATCTCTTGGAGGCAACATATTTTTGCCTGGTGATATTGTATCCATTTTTCCATTTTATGTCTTTTCAGTGATGCATTTAGTCCATTCACATTAAGGCTATTAATTGAAATGTGAGAGTTGATCCCTATCATGAAGTTCTTATAGAGTTGTTGTTGTTTCACTTTGTTTGTTGTCTTTCTTTTGGTTTTTGGTTTGGTTCATGTGTGTTTTTAAACTGTTTCCTGTATTCTTGTGTAGAACGTTGTTATTCTTTTTTCCTTTTCTTCTGTGTTTAATACTTTCTTAAGCATTTCTTGTAGAGGTCTGGTGGCAGTGTAAGTTCTTAGGGATTGAATATCTGGGAAATATTTTAATTCTCCTTCACTGATGAAGCTTAGCTTGGCTGAGTAGGTTATTATTGGTTGAAATTGTTTTTCCTTTAGAACTTTGAAGGTACGGCTCCAAGCTCTCCTAGTCTGAATGGATTCTGTAGATAAATCTGCTGCTATTCTAATTGCCCTTCCGTGGTAGGTAGTCTGACCTTGTTCTCTTGTTGCCTTTAGGAGTTTTTCTTTTATACCTACTTTGTTTAGGCAAATTATTATGTGTCTAGGAGTTGGTCTTCTAATTTGTTGTCTTGCGGGGGTTCTCTGAATCTCTTGTGTTTGAATTTTTGCATCTCATCACTGATGAGATGAGGGAAGTTTTCTTGAATAATTTCACGGAATGTTTGTTCCAGGGTGGTCTCTGTCTCACTTTCTGCCTCAGGAAGTCTAATTTCTCTTAGGTTCGGTCTCTTGAAGTAATTGCTCATCTCTTGAAGGTTTTGTTCTGTCTTTTTAAAAACTTCTTTCTATGTTTTTGACAGTTTGGGTTAGTTCTATATTTTGGTCCTCAAACTCTGAGATTCTTTCTTCTGCTTGGCTAATTCTGCTTTCCATGCTTATCAGTTTGTTATTTATTTCATTCACAGTATTCTTTATTACTGTTATCTCAGTTATCAACTCCTTCCTATTTTCCCCTTTTCTCTGTTCAGTTCTTTTTTACTCTCTGTATTAATGTCTTGATATCTGGGTTTGTAGTTTGAGACCAGTCATTCTGGGGTCTCTTCATTGTTTGCATTCTGAAGTCTCTTTTCTCAGTGTCTGACCTCCCAGGGGTCTGTGGAAGACCCATATTCTTCTTTTGGTTTTTCTTCATTTGTGTAGATTTTTCTCTTCCTCTATCCCTCCCCTTCTTTAATTTTCTTTTTCAGGGAAAGTGAGGTTACTTTTACTTCTTATTGTTCAATCTCCTGTTCTTCCTTATGAGGATCCTCTGGCTTTGTTCACTTTTGAGACTGGACTGTGGGTTGGGGGCTGTACTTCTTGCAGTTTTGAGATTTAATTGAGGTGGAAGCTGTGATTCAGAATCTATCTGAAGATCCCAGTATCCACTGACAGGTGTATGGGCACCCTGGAACCCATTTCACACTGCCTTACAATCTGTCCATGCAGTGGGTTTTAGATTTGCTCCCTAGAGGCAGCAGGTTTTCAGAGTCATTGATATAAACCACAGAATGAAAATGCTTGAAGTCCTTTTCCTTAGCCTAGGAGAGCTTCAGGCCACTCATGTTAATGCTGCACAGGTCTGACAGCTTCCTCATACAGTGGTGCTTCAGCAGGAAAGCCCAGTCCAGAATGTGTCCAGGAACGTCTGCTTGGTTTTCCTGCCGAGACCCTTCCTTCCCCCTGACTTCAAAAGAAACTTTCTTCTGGCTTTCCTGACCTTCAATTGGTGCCTCAACCACATCCTTGAGCTTCTTCTTGAGGTTACCCTTCCGAGCCACTAACCAGTATCCTCGGCTTGGTCTTTGACTTTGGGAATGGCCCCTAAACTTCCTTTTTGTTTTGTTTCTTCACCTGCCTCTGCCGTCACTTCCGCCTCCAAGAGGCCCATGGATGTGATGGCCCGGTCAGGCGGGATGCATGCCTTCGAGCTTCCCGGGGTTCTCGGAGCTACTCCATGATGACACTTGCCACTACCTTCCCCACTCCTTTGTAACTGTGACACCCTGAATTATAATTGTTAACAATGATAGTATGACTTGAATACTAAGAAAATTTTGTTCAAAGTGCTTTTATATTTAGGAATTTACCTCATTTTAAAAAATTTTAGAGACAAGGTCTCACTCTATTGCCCAAACTAAAATACAGTGGCATGATCATAGCTCACTGCAACTTCAAATTCATGGGTTATAGCAATCCTCCTTCCTCAGCCTCTCAAGTAGCTGCGACTGCAGTGTTGTGTCACCATACCCAGATAGAAGTTTATCTTTAATTTTAATTTATTTTTCAGTAAAATTTCTTAACGGGAAAGGGGATTTCGTATTTCTATTTTTTAGATGAGACAACTAAAACAAAAGAAGTTAGGGATTTTATAGTTATAAAACAGTCACTATTTATGTGATGATACTCATACTGGAAGACCATATATAATTAAAAACAAATATTGAAAAAGAATAGTGGGCTCACCCTGTATCCCAATACTTTGGAAGGCCAAGGTGAGAGGATTGCTTGAACCCAGGAGTTCTATTAACCCAGGCAATATAGTGAGACCCTATTTCTACAAAAAACAAACAAGAAAGTAGCTGGGCATGGTAGTGCACACCTATAGTCAAAGCTACTCTAGAAGCTAAGATGGGGGGACTACTTTAGCCAAGCAGTTAGAGGTTGCAGTGAGCTATGATCATGCCATTGTACTCTAGCTTGGGTGACAGAGTGAGATCCTGTCTCAGTAAAATAAAATAAAATAAAATAAAATAAGAATTATGGATACATTCTCATGCCAGCTAAGCTTATAGATGATATATAGTTTACTATTATTCAGTCTTCCTGGGGTAAAATTATACAGTTCTTACTAATTTTTAATTTTTATGGGCATGCTCATAGTTTTATTTTTGTGCATAAAGTCAGGATTTCTACTTTAGGTTCATCTTAATATGTCTGATTTCATATAATTAAATTTTTCTATAAATGGAAATTACATTATTTCTTTAATTTTCCCTCCTCTTTGACATGTAGATGTTTATGTGGGCAACAACCTTTATTTCCTAACCTGCCCTTTTTTGCTGTTTCTCCAGAGTTCAGGAGAATAATGGCAGGCTCACTTTATGAGTTCCTTCTGTCTGAAACATAGCTCAGTGGGTAGCCAAAGAACAAAGAACACTAAGTGTTAAACTATTTCTATACCCATCTCTTTATGAGGCATATTAATGGTGGAAAGACATTTGCAGCCAAAAATACCTAAATATGTATCCATGTGAGGTCATTTCTTGGACCTTAGGTAAGTTATAACCTCTTTGTAAAATAAGAAAAATAACTCATGACTTGGACAAATCTTGTGTGAATTATATAAAATAAAGAAATATAAAGTGCCAGGCTGAGTTCCTGACAAAAAGCTTGTGCTCAATGATGTTAGTTATATTTTCAGTTATGGTTGACCTTAAGGAACTAGTATTCTGGAAACAGAGCAGGAAGAAATGAGATAAAAGTCAACAGTGAATTAAGATTTCATTTACCGATGAAATATAATAAACAGTATACCTATTAATTTATCATTGTTTAACTGAATCTAGTCCTGGGTTCTGTTTATCCTTGGACTGATATATTTTGCAATTTCATATACATGTATACATAAAGCATAAAATAGTGCAGGAATGTTAAGAAGTGTGGAATGCCATTAACTTTATTACTAAAAGTTGGGGATAAATGAACTATATAGGTAGAAATATGAGAAGAAAGGATGTTCATCCCAATAAAATGATAATAAAATCTTTATTGCATCCCACATTATTACCTGCTGTATTTTGCTTATGTTGGATATAAAGAAAAAAGGTACTGCAGACTGTTTCTCTGGAGCTCTTAAAAGCCTTGATTGATCATCTTTCTGTTCCTTTCCACTTATAATGTCAAGTTCCTTGGGCTTCAGATAAAAGGACAGAAAATAAAAAGGTCATGAAGAAAATGTATTCTACTTTCATTTGAATCTTGTCTCCTGGGATGGGGTAAATAAGCTAAGCCCTGTAGAATACATGGTAGATATGAGCAGCCCAGAGATACAGTGCCAGAAACATAAGAGATGTTCTCATTCATTCTTGTAGCTGTGAATTCTTGAATTCACAGTATCCAGCATTGGATGTATTTGACCTAAAACTCTGGAACTCAGTAAACTCCTAATTTACAGATGTAAATAACAATTAACTAGGTGACTCAGTCCACTGACTGAGACAGTGGGACCAATCGTAGCAGCTTCAAGATGACATACTTTCAGTATAGTCTTTTTAGATTCCTCAAAGAATTATTGAATTTAAATAGTTTACTCAAAATATTTTATCATTTTATTCTTTCATATTCTTTAATTAATTATTAATATCTTTATAAATACTATTATAATTACATCTTTATTGCTAGGGTTTATTTTTACAAATACATATATTATGAGACATCAGACACTGTTCTCGACGATTTACAAAAATAAACTCATGCTTCTTTTTTTGACTTCATGCCACAGTATAAATTATTAGAATGTACTGCTTTCACATTGCTCTCTGCTTGAAGAAACTCTCCATCTTTCTCTGCAGTTTATATCATCCCTCATGTCCTTTGTGCCTGACACATGCCATTAGTAGCTTCCAGTGCTGATGTTCCATTTCTTTCAAATATGTTCTGAATATCCCTTTAACATATACCAAAAACACTGGATCTGTGAGATGAGAATTAACATGAATAAATGATCATTAAGCAGCAGTCTTAGGGTCTTCCAGAGGAGTTACATTACCTTGATTCAAATTCAAATAATTTCTACACTGTTTATGTCCCAATCCAAATCTTAATCTCTTTTTACCTATGTTGAGTTCACTTTTTATATATGTTTTTAAGATCAAGTCTATTCTAAATAAAATTCATCAATTTGCTTATTCCCAATGAACATTTACTCTGTATCTTTACTCATTATTTTCTTTTTCTTTATGGTTCATAGAAAAAGACATCAGGTTCCTTTTCCAAATTTAATTCTTTAACTATTTTTTTGTCCCTTGTTTTTTCTTATTATTGCCTTAGGAAATATGTTCCATATTATTCCTTTTATATTCAGCTTCTTAAAGTTCTGATTATCTACTAGAACCTTCTTCAGAAATTATTGACATGCTTAAGTCCCTCATTTATCAAACATCTTCACTCAGTCTTCTAAGTCTAGATATATACCGTCTCTTTTATTACCTGGATTCTGCAAGTCCCAGCATACATTTTCTACTTCATTTTATTCCTCTCCTATTTAACTCTTTAAATCCAGGTTCTTTTCATCCTGTTTTATTTTATTGATTTGAGGCCACTGGTTGTGCAGTTGTCTCCGCTTGGAATACCCTTGCAGGTGCATATAAAGATTTGGTCTATACATTAAGATCTGTATTGCCATATCCATAATGTGGAGCTATCTAGAGGTTGCCAAAGATAATTTCAAGTATGCAAATGCAGTCATCAGGTTTAGTGAATAATCTGCAAAACAGAGTCATGAACTTGTAACAGAGGGTCAGAAGTGGGAGGTAATAGTGAGTTAATTAGAGCCATACCGAGGAAGTAAAAAAAGCTCAGTCCATTAGTCTAGCTGACTTTGTTACTTGAAAAAGCAGACAACTGCTTGAGACAAAAAAGAAATCTGTTTGAGTCAGTTCCAAAAACCTTTCTCCAAGTGACTCAGAAATTATCTTAGATTTCTTAAAAGAAAGTGGTCTCTTAGCTTCTGACATAACTCATGTGGCACCATGTTCACAAATCCTTTCCTGAGTCCTCTAGGCCACCATTATATATCATTTTTTTCTTTTTTAGTATAACTTATTACTCCTGACCTGATGTTGAAAGTATTTCTCTGTGTGACATATCTCTTCAATTAAATTAAAAATTCCTGGAGGTTGAGAACTTTGTTTTACTTACATTTCTGTTTTCATTTCTATTCTGTGTAACTGTTGTTATAAAATAGACAGATACTTGTAAACAATTGTTAAGTGAAAGTGTAAGTAAAACATGGGAGATAATTATCTTATATTGGCAGTCAATCCTGAAAATAGTAAAATAGTAAAACAACAAAGTTATCATTATACCATTAAAACCTATAGATCGACAAGAAGTCACTTTTTTTTTTTTTTTTTTTTGGCCTTAAATTTCTATATAGGACAAACACATTTAGGAAGTTGTCTTTATACCTGTAAAATGTAACCATTATCACTCTAATTACTGATTAGAAAGAGAGAAGAAGATGCATAAAGGGGAAGAAAATTGACAATCTGTGATTTCATTCTTATACTAAGCTATGTAATGTTTAAACAGAGACATTTAACTTTTTAAAAAGAATTTAACGTTAATGTATTTTGAAAAGTGAAGATGTCCAGGTCATTACAAGGAGGTGAAATTGGTAATACAGAAGGGTAATAAACGGAGATATTCAGAGACAAGATGTTTAAATTGCCAAGATTCATATCTTTGCTGTTTTCCTGCCCTGAGCCATTAATTGTCCTAGTTTGCTATATAAACTTTTAAATTAATTTTGAACACAGATAAACCAACAAATAGAGATAAAATAGGCCCAGAACCTTCTTTATAAATACTAATCTGTTTGAAAAACTGTTTGGGATTTATGGAAGTTTGCTCAAGTTCTGGGATATTTAATTTAAATGTTAGTAGATTTTATATTATGTGGAGTTTCATTTTAGGAATATAATGGCATGTAGCATATTTAAGCCAATATCATAATAAATGATTATATCATCTAATAACAATTATGCTTAACATTTATTGTCTGTTTGGGTTATGGTATTACAGATATTTAAAATAAAACATAATTTCCCTCATTTCAAAAAGCTTATAATCATTAACCAAGTTCTACTCTGCTTATAACACACAGACTAAACTAGTTAATTCATAATTTGATTAATCAGTTTGAATAGCAAATGATTACCTTTTTCTGAAGTCTTAGCTGTACCAAATTTACCCATAAGTAGAAAGGAAAATAAATGGGGATCTTGTATATTCTACAACAGTCTAAAGAACTTGTTGTAATTTAGGAGTTAATGATTATAGGGAGAATATAGATTATATTTCCTGGCACTATTCTTTCTCTCATATTCAAATATATTGAGTATACTTGATTATGCTTGATTATTACTTAATCTTCTGACCTTCAACTAGTTGATGAGTTTTCTATAAAAACTCCTAGCAAAAGGTACTTTATTTTGAAAAATAACATATATATATATATTTTTTTAATGTCTACAATTGTGTTGATTACATCAGCTGCAAAATCTTTCTTTTTTACTTTCTTCCCTAAAGAATAATCCACCATCAATGTGCTAAAACATAAACAGACTTTCATCCAGACTTAGGCCTAAATTCCCTGTAATCCACTGATCCAACCTAGCTAAGTGAGCCAGAGAAAGGATCAGTTGAATTATTACATAAATTCCCTTTGGAAAAGATGAATAAAATGCAATGTCTACAGGATGTATACTCTGCATGAGTGTTGTAGAAAACCTACAAGCCTAGTAAATTGGAAAAGCAATCCAGAGGCTTAGCTATTTAAGTACTAATGCAGAGATAAGATTGCTTTTAAAAAGTATCACACCCTATCCCTGTGTACTTTTGTTTATTTCCTATTCAGGTTGCCTTGGGGAAAGAAGAATGAAGTTAACGTTCCTTTGACATAAGTGCACTATAATGTTGGATACATTAAATATCTTAAAGTGGATGGAATAGTTAGGGAGCTAATTTAGTATATCATGAATGGTTTGAGATAATGCAGTTTCTAGTATTTTTCTTAACCATTCTCTTGTCTTTTTACATGTCTCAGGAGTCAAAAGAATAAACACAAGGCCCAAAGCAATTAAGAGAGCAGGTGGTGTAACAGGAAGAACTTAGTCTCAGTTTGAAGTTATGAGTGTACTTCAAGATTTTCATCACAAGAAATTCATTTAAGTTCTGTTTTCTTAAATGTACAATAACAAACTTGGGCTAAACTATTTGTTTCCACCTTGAATTTTCCAGATATTTACAATGTCCTAAATTCAACAACAGTGTAACCATTATTAATATTGTACAATATAAAATAGATTAAATAAGAAAATCCTTTTCTTTTCTACTTTACTTTTTTTTTTTTTTTATTTGGAGTCCCACTCTGTCATTACTCTGGGATTACAGGCTGAGCCACTGAGCCCGGCCATTTTTTTTTTTTTTTTTTTTTTTTGAGTCAGGATCTCACTCTTTTGACCAGACTGGACTGCAGTGGCACAATTGTGGCTCACCACAGCCTCGACCTCCTGGGCTCAGGCCATTCTACTGTTTCAAACTCCTGAGTAGCTAGGACTACAGGTGCATGCCACCATGCCTGGCTAATTTTTTTATTTTTTTGCAGAGAGGAGGTCTCACTATATAGTCCAGGCTGGTCTAAAGCTCAAGTAATCCTCCTGCCTCAGTCTCTCAAGATGCTAGGATTGCAAGTGTAAGCCACCACACCCAGCCAAAAAATGTATTTTTCAAATATATTTATTGTAAGTTCCCAAAAACCAGCTTAGAACAATTGTACCCCAGTTTTCAATTACTTTGCCAACCTCATAATCACTGAATGCTATCGTTTACTATTCACCTACAATATTCAATGCATTGTGTTGGCTGTATTAATATTATTTTCTATTTGGAACAAATTTACCTTATGGCACCAATGCAACCCATTTCTTAATGGGTTAATAGGTATCTACTATCCAAATTGATATTGACTTCTGATCATAATTAAAGCACTTTAAAACATATTTTAGCAATTTAAAAAAATAACAGCACATCTAGTTGGACAGAGTGATATCATTTCTGATGGAATGTGATAACAAGAAGAGACACAATCTAACTTGACATAAAGTGACACCTCATTTTATCAGCATCACTTTCATTTAGCTTTGATATGTTCTCTCAATTCTAATAATGGGCATGTGGTCAGTATTCTTATTTACCATAAGGCTAAAGAAGAAGCATGTTCTTATGGTTTGAGGTTTTACATTTAGGTCTCTGATCCATTTAGAGTTAATTTTTGTATATGTGGCTAGATAGGGATCTTGTTTGAATCTTCTGCATGTCATCAGCCAGTTTTCCCTGTACCATTTACTGAATAGGTTTTCCTCTCCCCAGTGGTAGGTGGTGGAGGCTTTGTCGAAGATGAGTTGGTTGAGAAATTGAGGTTTTGCTTCTGGAATCTCAATTCTATTCCATTGGTCTATATGTCTGTTTCTGTACCAGTACAAAGCTGTTTTGATTATTGTAGCTTTATAGTAAAGTCTGAAGTCTGGTAATGTGATACCTCCTGCTTTGTTTTTTTTGCTGAAGATTGTTCTGGTTATTCTTGGTTGTTTGTGTTTCCATATGAATTTCTGCATTATTTTTTCTAACTCTGAGAAGAATGTTGCTGGTAATTTGATGGGTATTGCATTAAATCTGTATATTGCCTCCCATATGACCCCGCAATCCCCCTGCTGGGAATATACCCTGAAGAACTGAAATCACTCTCTAAAAAAGATATCTACACACGCATGTTTATCGCAGCTTTGTTCACAATAGCAAGAACCTGGAACCAACCATGCTGTCCATCAAAAGAGGACTGGATTTTTAAAATGTGCTACATATACACGATGGAATACTACGCATCTATAAAAAAGAACAAAATCATGAATTTCACAGCAACCTAGATGGAACTAGAGTCTATAATACTGAGTGATCTCTCACAGAAACAAAGATCTGAGTATCACATGTTCTCACTCATAAGTGGACCTTGAACATCTATTGTAATACTATAAGAAAAGGATTAACAGTGGCGGGAAACTATGGGGGGTAGGGAGGGGAAGAGAGGTGAGATTATGGGATTAATGGTAGTCAATATCTGTTTGGGGATGGGGAGACACCCCTTATCAACAAAGGTGCCTGAACGATGCATATTTGTATACCTAAGCCTTAACTGTATCGCACAATTTTAAAATAAAAAATGTTTTTTTAAAAAAAGAAGCATGTTGTCAGATATGCTGCTAATAAAAATCAATCATAGACCATTGATAGAACTAATATTGGTCTCTGGGAGTAGTCCTTTAACAACTTTCTAGAAAAAAAATTCACTGTTTTTAAAACAAGTATAAAATTTTAAATTTAATAAATGAAAGGAACATGATGGTGGAGAATAATATTTTGAAGTTATAATTTAAAAATCATCAGCTAAACTTCAAATATTAATAATTAATATGTATCAAAGTAATTTAGCCAAACAATTAAAAATATTAAGTTAAAATATTAGCAATTGTATTTTCTCAAGTTTCTTAAGATCCAAACTAGATAATATTCAGAATTAATGGCTAGAATTAGGAACAAGAATATAATGAAAAAAATGTAGGTATGTGTGCTTGGACAAAAATGAAATACCTCTATTTATCAATTCTTAATATTTTTTATCCCTTTTAGCCTTAAATTGATTCATAGAGCTGTGTTAAAATATAGGAACTGAGCAGCATATTGATTTTTGATATTGTGATCTTATGCTGAAGATGATTTCCTATTTTTCAGGCTGTTGACCTACTTAGGTCTTGAAGATATTGATTAGAGATTGCCAGACTCCATTAGTGCATAAACTTAGTCTAAAGTTAAAATTGATCTTAGTAGAGTTACTTCTTACTTGTATTAGTGTCACATCCATGTTTTAAGTTTGACTGTTGTAGTCATGATACAATAGGACACAGTGTCTTGAATTTAAAAGTTCAAGGTTAATTTAAACTGCAGATCAATGTACTTCTGTAGGGCTATACAAGATAGCACACAATTTTACCATAAATTTGCTGTTGTAGAGGTAAAGGAACTCTAATTTTGTGTGAAGAGAGAAAATACTGAGGGTGATTTAATTTTCTAGGGTCATAATACTCTAAACAGGAATGTTTAGCTGACTTCTTTTAGCTTGTTGAGAAAAAGTATTTTCTGCCTCAATTTTCTCATAAGGCCTGATAAATGGTGTTGGGAAGATGTCCTCAAGTGACCTTTCTTAAGATAGCTTTACCCCAGCATAAGTTTCTGGCAAAATAAATTACCACCCTAAAGCTAAGTGTGTTCTTGGTAACCTACTAGTTCACATCTATGGATCCCCTTTAAGAGAACTTTAAAGACTACGTTTGTAATTGAAGCCTGATTAGAAAAGTGACCGCTTCAGTTCCGAAGAGCATGGATTCAGGAAAGGGCAGCATTTTGGTGATCAACATATCACAAATTGTTCTTCAGATTGTAGTTAGCTTTGCAACCCTACAAAGCCTCAAATTTCCAGATTCCTGGTTAATTTAGGTTGTAGGCGATGGGCAGAGACCATTTTTTTAGAGCAGGTATATTCTGCCATGTATATAGCCATGACTGAAGAAAAACTATCTATTTCCTCACTGCCCATAGCCCAACTATTAGGTTTTGGTGATGGTACCCATTTGTAGGTACCTATTTACAAATTAGTTATGGTATGGGCAAATTTGCTATAATAAAAATGGTCCAACATTTCAATAGCTCTAACAAAATAAAAGTTTATTTCTGTCTCATGTAATGGTACAGAGGTAGTTGGGCTGTCTACAGGAGACAGGTAGATATATTTTACAAGGTTACTCCGGGTCCTTCTCTATTGTGACTCATTTTTTCTGAGAGCACCTGGACCAGCTGGGCACCACATCACCATACCAGCCCATGGATGAATGAGAGAGGAAGTGTAGGGCATGTCACTTCTTTTCAGGAACAGATGTGGAAGTTGTATGAATCACCTCTATCCACATTCCATTCATGAGAACTTAAGCCACATTGCTACATCTAGCTGCCATGGAGACTGGAAAATCCAGTGAACCTCTGCAATTATTTATACACAATTTAAAAAAATTATTTCACCACCCAAGGTTTTCTCAGTATGTTAGTATGGTGATCCATGCAATACTGAAATGTTGATTTATTTTCTTCCTTGCATTATTTCCATAACATGTGGACCATTAACCAAAGAATTAATTACTTGATTACTTTTCTTTCTGTGAACACTATTTCTGTTTTGTTGTTGTTTCCTGAATGGCATTTTGGCAGTGGTTTTTGTTTCTTTGTTTGTTTTTAGCTAGTTCAGACACTTTGTTGAGAACAGAATAAGGCCTCTCTAATTGCACAGACATCAATGTCTATGAATCTTTGTCTATATATTCCCCTTGTATTATGGGTATTTGCTATTTAAACTATGTTTTGGTTGAGCAACATCAATAGAGAACAGAGTGACTGAGCTGAGAAGTAAGTATATTTTTTACATCCAATCCTCTGAGAAGAGGACTGGAAGAAACTAGAGAAAGACGTGGTTTTATAAGAGCAAAATGGTAGTCATGGAACAGTATTTAATAGCAAAATGGTGAGCAAAAAGAGTGAGGATAGACTTTTTCTTATTTTCTTTTACAAACTTCTGGGATGTTTGGATATTTTCAATAAGCATGTACTATCTTTATCACGTTTTATAATATTAGTAATTTAAAAGTAATGATAATAAATGAAAGTCAAGTAGCCTGGTTTCTGAAATATGGAAGAAAGATGACAGATTCCAAAAAGTTTCCCACACCATTCTTTTTCTCCCAAACTGCAGTGTCTTCATTGCTTTTGCATTGCTTAAAAAATGTTTCTCATTTTTATTTTAAATGGCGATGCCCATCTTTGTCACAGAGACTTTGCTTTCAGCACCATGTGACAGAAGTAGGAAATAGAGCCCACATAGATTTAGTATGTGTTATATAGAATAGATTTATAGCCTAGAACTTCTGGCTTATTTACTATGGGAACAAATTATTTAACTTCTTTCAGCCTCAGTTTCCACATTTATAAAACAGGTACTATTGAGCACCTATTTGCTCTCGTTTAATATTTACAATACCCTTGTGTAGAAAGGAACTTCCTCATACACAGTCAAGTAAGTACAGAACTATAAAATGAACCCACCTTTGTCTGATACTGAATCTAATGTTTTTAACCCATCCAAGCCTCTAAAGGTTTTCTGAGGATGCTATATTTGTTTAGTGACTATATATAGCTTATTTCTTTCTAATAAAGGAGTTGCTAGTACATTTTTGCACACAGCTGTTAATAAATACCCTCCAGTCAAATCATTTAGATAATGTCTGGAATTTGTGAAGATGTAACCAAGTCTCTATAAAGATGTATTCAGTATCTGCAGATGGAGAATGTACCACTTTTGGAGGGATTCCCTATTTTTCAAATCCCAACAATCAAGACATTGACAATGATTAAATTTCTCTAACAGTGGAAGTCCTGTTTCTCAATTCTGCCTGGAAAATGAGTGATTGCTCAAAAGTTACTTGCCAAACTGGCATTACTGTGAAGTCTTTCTGTGCTTTGTCCTGGGTAGTTTCTGGCAAGTAGTTCAATGTCAGTACTTTAATGCTTATACATTCTTACAAGGTAGTACAGCTAATTGTCTTCATTTTTACCTAATGTAATCCTGGCAGTGAACACATAAACCTATTTGTGGTAGTCCCAAGTGACCACAAAATTAATATTAATGGATAACTTGAAAACATTGAGATTATGCAGGCTCACTGGTCATTGCCAATAATGATTATTATGATAAATACTCATTTTGATAAAGATGTGGATTAGGTTGTTAAAACTCCAGGGTGTGTGCAGTGCTCACAATCCAACAGAAAATGGGATGACTTTACTTTAAAAAAACACCCTAAAGATCAGCTACTGTGGCTCATGCCTGTAATCCCAGCATTTAGGAAGGCGGAGGTGAGAAGGTTATTTGAGCCAGGAGCTCAAGAGCAGCCTGAGTAACATAGGAAGACCTTACCTCTTCGAAAAATACAAAAATTAGCCAGGCAAAGTGGTGTGCACCTGTAGTTCCAGCTACTCAGGAGGCTGAGACAGAGGGATCACCTGAGCCCAGTAGATCGAGGCTGTTGTGAGCCATGACTGTGTCACTGCAGTCCAGCCTGGGTGACAGAGTGACACATTGACTCAAAAATAAACAAACAAAAAAAGAAAACAGAAAACAAAACAAACAAACACACTGCAAACATAAAACCAGCTTGCTTACTCTTTACCCCAGGGATATTATCCTGATATAGAAAATACTTTGAAAGTGCCCGTAACTTGAAATGCTGACTGTATTTCCAAGACTATATGCTTTAGTCCATATAAACATATAGACTATATATAAAATATAGTGTTCTACACCTAACAGGAACTTCTTAAGTGTTGCTTACTATGAAGCCGTGTGAGGTTTTAATAAGAAATTTTGACAGTTACTCAAAATTTTATAAAACATTAAGGCATTTTTTCAAAATATACAAATAATTCAGATAATGACAACTTTGACCCCATTGACTGGAGAAATTCTAGGCAGAATTGCATTTTAAAAAACCTCCTCTTGAATGAAGAATCTAGCCAAATTTTTTTTTTACTCATTTATTTAACCAGAGATTTATTGAATGTCTACTAAGTACCCGCCACTCTTCTTTGGCCTGGATTGATTGTCTTGAATTAGAAACAGTGCTTGTACATAGTAAGTGCTCAGTAAATACTAGTTGGATTTTAGAAATTGTTTCACTTATCTCTATTTATTCATTCATATAATTGTGGCTATATTATTTGACAACATTTGATTTTCTGGTTGCCACAGTTTCTGTGTCCCATCAGCTTTTCGTTAGTACTTAAAAATCTAAATATGGTGTTCATTTATTTGTTTACATGTATCTCCTCTCATAAACTGTAAACTTTTTTGGAGAAAATAACGTGTGCATCTGTATGTGTATGTATCTTTATATCAGGCATTCTGTCCATTTCCAATCCTTCATACAGAGCATGACAACTAATAGCTGCTGAATGTCTGGGCACATTCCCCTTTGGGACTTTATATCTGACTTCTGGGAAAGTCACTACCAACAGATGGTGCTATTTGGTTACAAAGTTCTCAAGAACAGTGCTACTCAGACTTAAGGAAGCATTAAAATCACTTTGAAGAACTTGATACAACACAAATGTCTGGGTCCTTTCCCCTAAAGATTTTGATTCAGTGATTTGGGAGGCACCCAGGAATTTGCATATCTAACAACCATGCAGGTGTTTCAGGTCTGTGGACCACACTTCCTTAGAATGACTATAGACCATTACTTTTTGAGGAACAAAGGAGTATTTATTCAATACTGTCATTTTTAAACTGAAATAAATCTAATTTGGTATTTATGAGAATGTTTATACATGTTTGATGCTTAGAAAGATTGTACGTTATATTATCTTTTTAGAGAAATTTAAAATATATAATTAAGGCATTTGAGATTCCTTTAGTTTACAGTGTTCCTGCCATTACTTACATTATTTGTCTTAATTTAAGTATAACTTTCCTTTAATATATGAATGGTACAAAGTAATAGTAACAAATTTACTCCCTAATTTCCCATTCCATTCTTCAAGAGAACAACCAGAATGGTTTCTTATTTCCTCCAGAAATATTCTATGCAAATACATATATATTATTGATGCATTTCTTTATACAAATATGATCTCTAATTTTCTTACTACACTTAACACATCTTGTATACCTTTCCATGTTAGCGTTTTAAATCCTTGTGAATAAATTAATCCATTTTGTTCATGAGTCCTGCCATACAACAAATATTAAATAATAATACCAAATGTAAACATGACTCTAGGCACTAGAGAAATGTATACAGTAAGATGAATGATATATAACTTGAATTTTGATGAGAGAGACAGATTCCCTCCCACCCTTCCTCTTATCCTTTGCCCTCCTAACCTTCCTCCCTTTCTCCCTCCCTTCCTTCCTCCTCCTCCTCCTTCCCATCCAGCATAAACATATTAAGTGCCAACTCTGTGCTAGACACTGTGAATATAATGTGAATGAGTTATGGATCCTGCCTTCAAGACTGCTGTGCAACTAGGACCTTGCAAATAATTAAAATGCACTGTAATAAGTGTATAATATAACTAGGTACAAGACATTTTAGAATGGTTACCTCAGCTTCAATGATAAAGAAAGTCTTACCAGAAGAAAAAATTACTTGAGATTGCACTTAGAGGTCAAGCTGGAGGCCCTTACTGTTCTCCATGGGAATCCAAGGAGGGTAATGATAAATTCCCTTTGGGGTGTTGGGAACAGTTTCAAAAGGGATATATTTGGGCTGGGCCTTAAAGGATAAGTGGAATTTAACTGGATAAAATAGGCACAGAAACAAATGAAATAAAAAAGGAGATATATTCTAAAGTTTATTTTTAGGAAGAAGTTAAGACCAGAAACTTAAACGAAAGCCAGATTATAAAGAATCTTGAACATCACAATGACCAGTTTGAGTTTTATCCTAGGGGACTATTTCAAGCAAGAGAGTGACATGACCTTTATTCAGGTTTTTTTTTGGGGGGGGAGGGGGCTGTATTGTTTTTTCAAAGAGTCATTTCTTCCAGCTGTGTAGAAGATAGACTAGAGTTGGAAGCACTAGCAAGACAGGCGGTGGGTTTTGTATAGAAATGTTTCTAAAATAGAAGCAAGAGATTTTGAGGACATGAACTAGACTACGAACTCCATAAATATATGGGTGCTGTATGCCTCATTCCCAATCTGATCCTTAGTACTTAATGTATTTCTTGTCACTTAGTAGGTACTTAGGAAATATTAGCTAGCTAAAGTAACAAGTTCCTGGTTGAATTTTGAAAAATAAATTTGTTTGATTTGATAGTAGAAGTAGATCTGAAAGGGAAGGGAACTAATTTGGTTTTACCTTGCTCTCTGTGAAGTATCTAATGGCCCATTAAGGTAGCGCTTTCCTTAGGTTAGATTATTCCTCTCTTACTTCACAAATTTATGGGTTTTACATCTGTCTAAACTCTTGATATGATTCCTCACTGATATGGCTCAGAATGAATGTCCCTCTACGTTATCACTTCTTTAGTCAGCCAGGGAGATGCGGCTCAACATAAAATAATGGGGTTCATTCCTTTGTTGTGTATTTAAAATTCTCCTTAGGTCCATTCATTCTCTTGTCACCCGATTTCACATCTGTCTATAGCTGAAAATGTCCACACTGAGGCTGGATGAGGGAAAATAACTAACTTGAGTAGGACCACTTTTCTGTTGGCTTTTGAAACCCTAGTCAATTGCTCAATAGAAATTGTTTTAAAGATAGCTCTTTTTATTCCCTCACAGAGACAAAGTCTTACTATGTTGCCCAAGCTGGTCTCAAACTCCTGGACTTGTAATCCTCCTGTCTCGGCCTCCCAAAATGTTGGGATTATAAGCATGAACCACCACTCCCTGACCAGGATAGCTCTTTTTAAAGGAAAACATAATTATGTACTCCAAAATGAACATGACAGAGCAATATTAAAGTAGCAGCATGAGTGATTCCTCAACTACAATACTGTCATGTCGTATTCATTTGGATGTTTGCCTGTTGATGGGGCAAAAATTTGGGATAATTTGTCAAATATATACCATATGGTTGAGTCTTTTTCTATATTTAAAAGAGAGTTCATGAAGATACCCATTAAAGATATCGTTAATGCCATTTCTTCCCCATACCACTTCCCTTTGGTACTGATATTTTAGCACTTAATTTCTCTTAAAAGTGGGTGCTCTCAAGATTTTATTAATACGTCTTTCCCTATAACTTTAACAACTATAAACCAATGCTATGTTTCTTGGAATGGAAATGGAGTTTAGAAAACACCCTTTTCCTTGTCCCTCATCCTGCCACAGTGTGGACATTTTCACCTATAGGCAACAATCTATATCAGAATGTGGGCAATCATTGTCTTTGGGAATTATTCCACATTAAGTGAATTGTCATCATCCCATAAAGTGCATTCACTAACACTAGACAGGCACTAGACAAGATAAGCTTGACACTTTCAAGGGGAAGTTGTCACTTCTTTCTTCTCCCCATACCACATCTCCCATACTACCTCTCCACATTGATTCTTTTTTTTTAGAAAGCAGGATTTGAGAGGACGGAAAAGCTCCCATAATGGGAGGGGACCTAAAGGGATGCCCTGATTCTTATAAGTATTTATCTTATTCTGGTCTTCTTTCACTGTTTCTTATATGACATAGTTTTAAGTCCATTTTCATGCAAGTATTCTTGGAATACTCTGTACCATGGAAACAGAGGCCTCATCTTTTCCAAATGGTATTCCCTCTCCATTAATCTCAACAGACTTTCTTTTTATTCATTAAACATACTGTAGGAATTCCAGACCACATTTTACCCATAATCTCATCATATTTTTCTTTTTTTCAAGTTAGTTAACTGCTTGGATTTTCTCAAAAAGAACATTTGTTTTATACAAAGAGTACAAAGAAAATTTCTAAAAACATACATGGATAATCCCATGTTTTGCTTATTTATTTTTTTTTTTGAGTTGGGGTCTCACTTGGTCACCCAGGTTGGAGTGTGGTGGCACACTCACAGCCACTCCAACACAGACCTGCTGGGCTCCGGCGAGCCTACCACCTCAGCCTTCCAAGTAGCCAGAACTACAGTTGTACATCACCACATCTGGCTAATGGTTATTTATTTATTTTATAGTAGAGATGAGGTCTCACCAAGTTACCTGGGCTGGCCTCGAACTCTCGGGCTCAGGCAATCCACTGGCCTCAGCTGGAGAGTGCTGGGATTATAGGTTGAGCCACTGAGCCCAGCCAATCACATGTTAAAATTATGTTTGCCATCTTATGAGGCTGTGTGTCTCCTATTACTAGCCATGCTTCAGCAGGACTGTATGACCAGATACTAGATAATTCATAAAAGAAACTTATAAAACTTGTAATTAGTACAAGTAGATAACATTTCATTCCCCTTATGGTCATTTCTACTATGATTATATTATGATTTAAAATTAAATTTGGAATCTATGAGGGTTTTATTTTTTTTTTAAACAAGTTACCAAGACTATAGTAGACTCAACGAAAATTGTTCCTTTTTAATACTTATAATGTGAAAGTTCATTATAGTGTTACACAGAGATGCTGAGATGTTACAGCTTTGGGCTCTAAAAATTTAAGTTCTTGGGAATGAAGTAATCCTTTTCCACTAGAGACAATTCATGACACCAATATAAGATTTAAGCACAGTTTGGAGAATTGAAAAATAATTTTGTCCTTTTGTCTAACTAGATTCCTTGAATACAAATGATACTGTATTCCTTTGAAAGAAACAAATGATAGGATCATAGTTATCCTGATATAATATATTTCTAATGAATTACTAACATTCATATTAATAAAAGAAAGACTTTGCATTAAAAAGATTTTGTATTAAAGATCACACTGTGATTAGACTCACATTCTTACAAAATACATTGGAAGACCAGTTGGTGCTAAGAGTCAGATAATGAACAATTTGGGGGGTAGAGGCATCTTAATTTTAAATACTAGTTATAAATGTACAAATTTTATAATTTAAAAAAAACTGAGGCATATTCCTGAACACCAGATTGGCTGTGGAAGATAAGGGGGTATTTGTCATTTTCATTAAATAGTAGTTTTGGGATCTATCGATGAAATAACTGGTATCTTCCATGGATTATCATTTTCACTTAGGTATTTTTAAGAGGGGCAAATCTGAAGAGTCAGGGTAGGGTGCAGGAGTTGCTTATGACTGAAAGACACTTTTCCACGTTTGCATGTGCTATATGGTGCAGTTTAGGTTTGAATACATTCCAAGGAAAGTAACACAGACCATCTTGTTTTTCTTCATTTTGCCAAAATTGTTTAACCAATAAGTTTTTATTTTACTGACTGGGAGAATTTGGAAAAAAAAAACAACCAAAAAAACTTTTAATGAAGTCTATAAATAAATGTATTTAACTGAGATTTCTGGTATAGTCTTGGATGACATTTGCTAATTTTTACAATTTTTATAATCTAGTTTATAACACTACAATTCCCTGAGTTATTTTTAATAAATAGAAGATTTGAGGAAACTATTTTTAAATGTCTATTGATCATGGGAATAAACCTTGGCTTATTGTAAAACACACCTAACAAAAAAAAGCAAACAAACCAAAAAACTCTATCAATACATGTTGCCTATGCATTTGTTTTTATTTTATTTCTCACACATAATTATTAGCTACAATGTCTGCATGCACCCCTATTAACAAGAAACATACATCTATGTAATATTTATATAACCTTTGCACATAATTATTAAGATGGCAAATCATAATAACTTACTTCCTATCTCCCACATAGAAGGTTTGAAGTAATATAAAAAGATCTTGCACTATGCTTCTTAGTAAAATTTAGTTATTCAATATAGGTGTGTTGGAAGTAGATTTCTGTTGTATATACTCAAATTTATGTTGAAGAATAATGTTCTCTTTGAGTAAAATTATATTCTAAAAGGATAATGAAGTGTGACATACAAAAAAGCATATTTTCAAAAGCATTTTACATGGGAAAAATGGGGCAGAACTTGTTCTGGAATTTGAGAGAATTATTTTAGTGGTATAAATAATTATTTAAATTGAATGTGTTTATTTTTAAGTATTAAGAGGCTTTAAAAAAATTAGAAAGTAATCTAGAAAAAATAGGAGACAAGGGAGATGTCTAATTAAAAAGTTAGAAAATTATGGAGATGGAGAAAATTAAGGTATATCCAAAGATGTCTATGCTGAAGGATAGTTTGAGGCTTTTGCATACTACACAGCTATTAATTCTAGTTCTCAATTCACCTTACTTTACATTGCCATCCTTTTTGATAACTACTCTCTGTAAAGTATTGTGAAATTTCAAAATGAATTAGCATCTGGCAGTTTTCCTAGTGGAGTTGCTAAAATCTGTTTACAAGTGCTAATAGTTCTATGTATTATAAAATGAGGAGGTTTAAAAAGTCTGTCTAAATAACTAAAAGGTGAACTGAGAAAACTTAACTTCCAAGCAGAATGTCAGGAAAGGTAAAAAGGACATTATAAAATGTCCTTTCCTCATACTTTTTCTTATTGTGAAAGTAATATATGGTTATTGAAACAAGTTGTAAAACATAGATAAGCCAAAACAAATAAATTAAAACTGCTTATAATTTTGACAAGAGTTTGACAGTTGGGGATGAATAAGAAGCCTTGATTAAAACTAAACATAAAATGCATGTGATGTAGTCAATAACAAAAAATATATGTATAATGATTGTTTTCTACAGGTTCTAACTTAAATTTCTACATTTGAATGGAGTTTATACATGATAAAAAAAAAGATTTATTTTTACTTAAAAAAATTATGACACTTTCCCCGAGTGGTAGTTCTCAAATACTGGCTACTAAGACTGGCTATAAGATGAAAGAAAACCAAGGGAATCAAAATATATAAAAGAGAAAAGCCAACGGAAGACTTTCTTGCTAATGTTGAATATATGACTGAAAAGAGAAAGACAAGTATCAGATAATACCAGTCATTTGGGGCTGAACAAACATAATTTTCTTGGGAATTGATTCAAAGTAAGCTGTAATAATTGTAATTCTTGCCTCCTGCTAAATGTATAAAGACAAACGATAGTGCTCTATTACTGTACACATTGCCTTAATCCTTAAGTTAGCTAACATTGAGGGCTTACTTTGTGCTAGATTCTATTCTAAAGGCTTCATGTATAATTTCTCATTTTATCCTCACCACTACCAATATCATTTTCATTTTGGGGATGTTGATACTGATAGTTGCTGCCCAGGTCTTATACCTATCAAGTAATAGAATCAAGATTTGAACGCTTGTTGACTAACTCTAAAACTTATGCTCTTAATCACCATATTATATTTCTTCTTTCTAAATTAAGCAACCAATTTTCTATCACACATTTTTCAGTCAGATATGTAGTATTACGGGTTTTTCAAGTACATGATTTGAAAATGCATTATTGCAATAAACCATGGCCTACTGCTATAGTAGATAACTATATATCTATCCAACTGCATGCTGTCACTTTCTTTTTTTTTTTACTTAGTAATGTTAAAAGGATACAAGATATTTCATATTTCAGGAGATTATATTGCAGTGTTTTACCATCTGGGTAGAAATTTCCAAGATCTTAGGATATGCAATCAGAAAATATTAGGTCTTTGTTGCCACAAGCAACCGTGTAAATACAGAATGCCTCCGCATTCAGCCATACTGTGTACACTATCATCAAGCAATATTTATACATACACCGATCTAATGAAGGCAACCTGCTGGTACCTAAACAGAACGATTTGCTAAGTCATCACAGTAATATGGATTAACAATCAGGCAGAACAAGTCTCTGGTCATGTACCAAAAAAAATGCTTCCCAAGGTCAAAGATCTTTATTGGAAATACTGAGCTGAAAGTTTTCACTGAATTTTGTTATCTCAGCAGAACAGTAACAATGAACAAAAGACAAAAAAACCTCAAAGGTCAGCATGTCTTTTGGGTAGATAGCAAGCAAGTAAGCATTTCTGAAGCAAGATAAATGACTCCAAAGCATGACCCTATCTAATCCACATCTAATTCACCATTATGCCCAAGTGCCTTTGCACATGCAGCTGGAAACATAACCTTCTCCATGTTCTCTGCCTGTTTAATTTCCAGCCATCCTTCAGTTACAGTGACAAAATAATAAGGATGACAAACAATTACAACAGTAATGATAACAAACGAATGTTTTTTAGCACAAATCCAGATGCTTTCAAAGCAACATGTCATTGAAATCTCATAACATACTTCAAGGTACATTTTCTTTTTCATCAATGAGGAAATTGAGTTTAGAAAAGATAAAATAACTTGTCTAAGGCTACATAGCTAATAAGCATCACAGTTGGGTTTCAAATACAGGCCTCCTCTGGGTAACATTGAAATGTTTGCTCTTTCATGTATATTCAAGACACAAAGCAAGTATTATCATCTCTACAAAGTTTTCCTTGTTCTTCCTCCAAGTCCCTGCCACTCTTATATCCTACAGAACTAGGGAATCCTCCCTAGTCTTCACAGTCGCTAATACATACTGATTTTTGAAAGCATATTATATATAAAAATATATATTAAGATGCAACATTCCATTTCTTTTCTTTTTACTAAGCAACAAGCTCCTTGAAGCAGGAACCATCTTTTATCTTTGCATCCACATTTACTATAATAAATTAAATATATAATGCATCAAGAATTAATTAAACCAAAGAAATTAAGAGATACGTTAAGAAAAAAAAGAAGGAACTGTTGAGAAGAACATAAATGTAAAGGTACAGAGATGTAAGGTAGGAGATAAGAAAAAGGATGCCCACTGCATGGAACACATGAATCAAAGCACAGGGTCATGAGACTCCGTTGTACTTAAAAAGTACTGAGTAGTCTTTGGTGATTGAAGTGAAAAATGGATTGATGACAGTATGAAATCTAACTACAACTATAAAATTTTCTTAGACCAGATTATAAATGAGTTTACATGTCAGCCTAAAGAATTGAAGACATTATTCTGTTGGCAACAGGAACTATCAGAGTTTTGTGTTGGGAAAAGATGTGTCCAAATAATTGTTTTAAAAGACTACTTTTGGTTGCAGTGTGAACAGAATGAATTAGAGTAAATTGGAAGGCCAATTATCAGGCTACTGCAAGAGTTTTTAGAAATATAAATTGAGTGCTGGAACCAAGGCATTAGAAATGAGGATGTAAGGATTATATTGATCTCAGAGGCATTACAGAGGTGAAATAATGGCATATATAGGGAGAGCAATGCATTTAAAATAACTCTCAGTTAACCTGACCCATGCTGGAAGATGATACTACTAATTAATAATACTGAGAAATGAACAAGTTTGAAAGTTAGAGAGTACAGTTTTGGTTTGAGCGTATAGGATGTCTTTGTTTTGCACTCTTTATAGGACAACCATGAAAGTTTACCCAGGAGAGTACTGGGAATTCAAGTTTAGGCAACAAAAGAAGTCAGAAATAAAGATTACTAGTTGGGAGCCACTAAAAAAAAAATAAATAAATGAGGAAGTTGGAACTTTGGACACCAATGATCAATACTGAGTAAAGAAGAAAAGAGGACATACAACCCAATTTTGAAGAGTTCTTCATTTAAATACTGAAAGAAAAGAAAGAAACTAGTGAAAGAAACTGAGAATAACTGGAAAAGTGAGAGAATCAGAAGAGGATAGTATTGGATAAGCTGAAGAGGCAGGCAGTTGCAAACCAGCCTGTGTGTCAGCAGTGACACATGTTGCAAAGAGTTTAAGAAGGATAAAAATTGAAAAGAGCCTACGAAATTTGGTGCTTTAGACCTCAGTGCTAATTTTCAAGAGAGAAGTATCCTGCTTAAGAAGAGAGATCTGAACTCCTTCCTCATTCATTATTTCCTTATGTCTAGCAAATGATATGTATTATCCCCTTAACAGTAGGCTCTCAATACATGCTTAGGTTGACTAAATAAATTTGGTTTGAAGACCCCAAATAAGAATAGCAGACCAAAAGATCCTTAGAAGAGGGAGAAACTGATGGAATGGTAAAGTAATAGAGGGCATGACAAAATGGAATTCACGATACAGCTAGAGCAGGTGACAGTAGAAAAGAGACAAAACATTTCTGAGGGAAGTACTGTCCTTGGGATCTGGAATTAGACTGCCAGGGTTTCAATTATCTTTGCCTATTTACTAGCTTTGTGACCATGAGCAAATTATTCCAACTGTCTGAGCTTAAGTTTCTTCATCTGTAAAATGGTGCTTTTATGGCTCCTATAGCAGAGGATTGTCAAGGTGATAGTTAACTGAGTGATTGTATCAAGAGTGAGTTAAGTCGCAAGTGACCAAGAACTTGATGACAGTGGCAGGTTATTGTTATTAACAGGTGTGAACTAGGCAGATTCTAGTTCAGTTGTGTCAGGTTCAGTGTACAATAGAACTTACCTAGGTTTGGGGGCTGGAATAGTGGATCTAGGAGGAGGTGAAGGGCGGTATCATCCAGGTAAATATGAATGAACTATATTCACTTTCTATCACTGCCGTAACAAGTCACCACAAAGGTAGTGGCTTAAACAACACATGTATGTCCTTTCACTCTTGACTAAGTCAGAAGTTTAACACCGTTCTCACCAGGTTAAAATCAAAGTGGCAGCAGGGCTGTGTTCCTTTCTGGAGGATCTAGAGGAAAATTTGTTTCTTTGCCTATTCCAGCTATTTGAGGCTGTTTGCATTCCTTCACTTGTGTTTTCTTTTCTACATCTCCAAGGTCATCAATGTTGCATCTCTCTAACTCTTCTGTTATCATGTCTCTTTATGACCACATCTGGGAGATGTTCTTCACTTTTAGGAACTCGTAGGATTAGAGTGATTCACATGGATAATTCAAAATTATTTTCTCATCTCAATGTTCTTAACCTTACTCACATCTGTCATGTAAGACAACATATTCACAGGTTTCTGCCATTAAGATATGGACATCTTTGGAGAGCCATTACCGGATATGCCAAAAAAATGTATACAGATTCTGAGATGTTAAGAGATGTTTGCTGTAATCAGAAGTGTCTGTGCTGTTGGTAACCACTCTGAGCACCTCTTGTAACTGCAGAAGTCAAACATGACTTGTATTCATCTTATTAAGTATTACAATTTTAATACAGCTTTTTCCTTTCCTAAAATATGTATACTTTTTTTTGACACCCTCTGTATTTTGCCTACCACACTAACTATGGGACTAAACTGTGTAAGGAAGATGACAGCTTAGTAAGACAATATGAAAAAGAACAGAGTGGAAGTGCTTAGAAACTAGAGTCCCTAATCTGGAGAGAGAACATATTTGTTTTATCATGAGTAAATATGAGAGATGGGATATAGGAAGCTTGCCATTGGAAGAACTTCTAATCAGTTTGGTTGAGGAAGGCAACGTACTTTGATGTTTAAGTTTACACCTTTTATTTTTTCATGGAAATCTGCTTCTTAGCTGTGTCAATCGGGGCATGTTACTTGACTTTTATGAGGCTTTTGTGCTCCCTTGTAAAAAGAGGATACTAGTATCTATCTCAGATGATTTTGCACAAATTAAGGGAGATAATGAATTTAAACACTTAATATAGCACCAGGCAATTAATGTTAGTAATTACTCATTGTTAACTTTTATATTTGGAGAATGAATATAGAAAATGGTGCAGCAGAAAACTGAGTTTAGTGTTGGATCCGAGAAGAAGATGAAAGTATGTGAATATGTCTGTATTTGTAAGAGTGGTAAATTTCTAAAGAGGAGATTTTTTTAAAAGTGAAAATTTAAGTATAGACTTCATAATCAAAATAATGGTGACTAGATCCTTTTCATATCTCAAAGGTATGCTAGATCTTCCATGATCAAAGAATAGTCTAAATTAAGACAAACCATTGAGCTGGAAATATTTCAGGAGAATTGATGGAAACATGGATTATACCACAAAAAGAAATTAACAACTGTCAGGTTTAGACATGATTCCAATACAGATTTTCACAAAAATTTTATAAACTTCAAAATGTTAGTAACTCCTAATGTCACCTTCAGTTCCTTCAGTTCATCTCTTTTATCTCCATGGGATGAGGTTGGGAGGATAGAGAAAGACATTGCCTTGTTAGGAGAAACCATATATTTTCATTGCTCTGTGTCCTGTGAGTGCTTGTCCAATGGACTTTCCTCATTTCAATATTCCTGGAAGAACATGACTTCTCGTTGCCCATGATAAACCAAATTGTTGTATTTCATGAGCAAGAAGAAGTAGTGCTTGTGTTTGTTTTTAAGGAAATACAATTATATAGCTCAACATTTAAAAGTTCAAAAGGGTATGGAGTGAAAACTAAGGTTCACCAGAATTTCTTTCTGAATACACAGCATTTTCTCCAAGAGACAACCAATTTTACTAATTTCTTATGTTTCCTTACAGATGTAGTTGGTATATACCTATAGGAGCGATAAATATATTTAGTTTTTACCCAAATGGTGTCAAACTGACACATTGTTCTCTTTGTTACTTTTTTCACTTAATGGGGTAGCCTGAAAAACTTTCGCTATCAGTACGTAAAGAGCCACCTTAATCTTTTTTAATACCTGGATACAATCTGGAGCTTTTAACCTTTCCTATATAAGTTTTCAGCAGGGCTGCAAATAGGCATTAAAAAGGAGTGAGGCTAGTTTAAAGAACTATTCTTACTCAATTAGTAGGAAGGAAAGGAAAAAAGGTCATTTCATGCTCTCCCACCTAAAAATGAGAGAAAGAGAACAGAGTTTGAAAATATTCTACCACCTCCTAATTCATTGCTAATTCTATTTTCATACTAGACCTTTATATGATTAACAGTATCATATTCCAAATTATATCGCAATACTTGGAGAGTTTCATTATTTGCAATGTCTTTTTATTTAGGAAAAAGTTCAGGCAAAAAAATCAAAGCATACCACCTTCTGTATCAGAAGTATGGTAGAAATTCATTACTATAAAGATAAACATAATATTTCAGAAAGTTATGGTATTTATGTGCTTAAACATTGTCTGAAAAGAAAGCCACTTATTTTTAGCCACAAAAATCTTATATTAAAAATAGTATCTTTAATATTTTTTCTAAATGTGAAATAGGATGGAAAGATAGATAGTAAAAACCATAAAATCCCTTTAATTTGCCAGATTCTGGCCTAATTCATTGAGTGAAATTATTGTATTTAATCTTGGAGACAATGTTGAAAGGTTGGCATTATTTTATTTATTTTGCACATAAAGACACTAGTTGAGAGATGTTAAGTAACTTGTTGAAATCAGCAGAGGTCTAAGAACATGTACACTTAGTCATAAATCCTTTGCTGTGGGGTGTCATATTTATTTGCCATTTCTTATTTGTTTCTCACAAAAAAGAATAGAAAATTTTATAATTTTAAATATAATATAGTTTCAATAATCTTTCAGAATTGACTCAGTGTCAAAAAAGCAAAACGCATGCCATGTTGCCTGTCATAACTTCTAGAAAATTTCCAGAGACTTTTTCTTCTACAGCAGATACTGTGTAATATTCACATGGCAATTTATAGATTTAAATTTTTCCTCAAGTGAGAATTTTGAAATGCTTTAAAATACATTTCAAATTTTTTTATTTTGAAGATGTAGGGTACAATTCAGAATTACGTATATAAGTGCTCGTCATACAGATAAAGTTTGAGCCTCGATTAGGTCCCCACTTTGCCTGGTTTTATATCAGGTACCCTTATTAATGTGCCCCCCCGGCAGTGTCCTGCTACTGTCAATCCCATTCTTATTATATTATGGTAAATGTCAATATAAATTTTTTAAAGTAATTATGAAGAGTGCAATAAACTTACATTTGACCATTTCTGAGTATCTATGTACATATTCTATTAGATTACATTTTTAAAATATTTATATATTTATTTATTTCAACCACAAAAAGTATGCCAGGTTAACTCTACATTATAGACTACAAAGAAAAACAAGCTGATTTTGCTTGAATTCTAACACTCACAACATGTGTATTATTGAGTACGCAAGACTGAGAATTAAAATTGAGCTATCGAGATTGTGCTCAATCTGGATGTGTGAAGGTTTATAACAAAAGAGATGAAATTTGACATGACTATTTTCACCAAACAACAAACATTTTATGAACCTCCTGGACACAGGATTTGGTGGTAGCTGCTGCGAATGTGAAAAGTTTAATTTAAACAGGTCTTTCCAAATTACTGTTTTTTGCGATTTAGCTCAAATGTCATCTTATTTGACAGCCCCAAGCAGAATTATTTCATCTGTCTTATTATTCCAAAGATTGTTTAAAATTGAAACATAAACTGTTTTCATATCTGTCTCAACAAAAGATGAATTCCTGGATGGCAGAGTCTCCTTTCTCAATTATGCTTCTATGCAAATATAGCAAATTACCTGGAAACTAAATAGTAAATGATTGTTGAAGATATGGACATTCTCTGCATTTAAGTAATTCCTTCATAACTTATTCCCTTTCTCTTAGCACTTAAAGACTAAGTAGACTTATTTCTCATGCTTTGTAATAGAAAAGCTATTTCTGTGGGGTAAAGAGTTTGACTTGAATGATGTTCTTCTGAAATATGAAAGTGCCATATTGGATTTTTTTTTTTTTTTTTTTGAGTTGGAGTCTCACTCGGTCACCCAGACTGGAGTGCAGTGGCTGCTCCCAGCCACCGCAGCCTCGTCTGCTGGGCTCCGGTGGTCCTTCCGCCTCAGCCTTCCAAGTAGCTGGAATTACAGGCATGCGCTACCATGCCTGGCTGATTTTTTGATTTATTGTAGAGATGAGGTCTCGCTGCCCAGGTGGGTCTCGAACCCGCGGGCTCAGGATTTTTTTATGTTATGTTTTGATCAGCTTAGCATATTCTGTATACATTTTCATTTTATGCCAACTAAAATAGTTTTCTTTAATATTTCTTTGTAAGAACTAAAAATATAGAGGATGATTCACCACTTCTGACATGTCATTTTAATATTGCTTTCATAAGAGTAGTATTGGTAGTTTATGAATACAGAAGACTTTTAACACCGGAAATCTGGAAAAGTGTAGGATTCTAGGTATTTCAATTGTCTCATAATAACATATGTTCATCATAACAGTGTGGCAGTTATTATAATAATGTTTTGCATCCGATTTTAAATAACTAAATCTTTTGTTGTACAAATTCCAAATTGTTATTGAATTAAATGAGGAGTCAAGCATGGTTTTACAACCATGTTGCCTTCCAAAAAAGTAAAGAGCACTTCAAAAATGCAAGTTGTTGACTTTCTGTGAGTCTCCAACTAGTAGTGTGCATAATGGAGCACTTTTCCTGACTAACTCAACTGTCATTAAAATTATATTCTTGAAAATACAAAAATTAAAGTTGACTAAATATTGGCATATGTGAATTTCCCTTTAAAACCTAAATTAGAACACACACTTTAGTACATTTGCAAAATACCTCCATTAATGATGACAAAACTTGAAAGTCACCAATTTTGTACTAGTCTGTCAACATGAAGGTGTGAGGGTGTGTTGTTTTTAGGTGTTTTTGTTTGTTTGTTTGTTTGTTTTTTTTAAGGTGGCTCAGCCTGTAATCCCGTGCTTTGGGAGGCTGAGGTGAGTGGATTGTCTGAGCCCGTAGGTTCTAGACCCGCCTGGGCAACTTGGCGAGACCTCATCACTACAATAAATAAAAAATTAGCCGGGCGTGGTAGCGCGCACCTGTAGTTCCAGCTACTTGGAAGACCGAGGCGGAAGGATCGCCAGAGTCAAGCAGGTCGAGGCTGCGGTGGCCGGGAGCGGCCACTGCACTCCAGTCTGGGCAATAGAGAGAGATTCCAACTCAAGAAAAGACAAACAAAAAAAAACCCATCTGCATACTCCCTAGTATGTGTTAAATTTTCACATTGGCTTCTTTCTTCTCCTAGGTTTGAAGTTAGTTGTGTGACTATGGGAATATTACTTATTGATTTTAAGTCTTCATTTCTCTATCTACAAGAAAGAAGAATTAAATGAAATAATATGTGATAAATTGTTGAAGGTCACTGATAGTCTATCAACCACAGAACAAGATTTAAATGCTATTATCATTACTTGAGCAACCTAGCTCAAGTTATGCATTATTGGTAACATATAATAATTTTTCCAGCATGCTTTTGATATGGTAATATTGAGTGAAGATCCCTCCCCCCCAAAAATAAACAGAATTGGGGAGACTCCTTGTAGTACAGGCTTTCCTCACTAGGTAAATGTTCCAGGAAACGACTGGCATCAGTGTATCAGCTAGCATTGTTATGAAAAGGTGTGTTCAACTTCAGTGAATTTTTCTTTGGATATTCTTTTAATGTCTTTGCCAATTTCATGATGGGTGATTTATGAGGGTATCTACTCACACCACATTGAGTGTTCTGCAGTTTTTTACCAAAAATGACATAATCCCCATGTCCCACCCTCCCTTTTCACCTGACCTTGTCCAAGGGACATTTTTTTGTTGTCATTTTCCCCGGTGATAAAGTCCTCAAAGAGAAATGTTTTTGCGGATGTGGAAGTGGTGAAACAAAGAATGGCAGAAGCACTAAAAGGCATCAAAACTAACTAATTTTAAAAATGTTTTGGGCAGTGGAAAAATCACCTTGATAGGTGTATTGCATCAAACAGAAAGTACTTTAAAGATAACTGAAGTTTAAACATGTAGGAATCAATACAAAATTTTTTATAAATAAATTCTGGGGTTTTTTTTGGTCCCCCTCTGTACATTCTCTGGTTGGGGGCTGAGTTAATTTACATAACCTAGTGCTTGGCAAACTAAATCTGGCCTGTACCTTGTGTTTATATGGCCCATGCTTTTACATTTTAAATGCCTGAAAAAAGACAAAAGATTTGTCACACATGAAATTATATAAAATTCAAATTTTCTTCTTTGTAAATACAATTTTATTGGAAGAGAGCCATACTTATGAATTATTTTCATATTGTCTGTGGCTACTTTTGTGCTATCATGGTAACACTGTATAGTTAACAAAGAATGCATGGTCTACAAACCCTAAAATATTTACTATCTGATTCTTTACAGGAAAGTTTTGCTGACCGCTGCTCCCAACCTGCAACCATCAACTACTGTATTTATTTAAATTAGACGATAGAAACAGCAAATGTTCTTTATAGACTTTGATAGAAAGAAATCAGAAAAAAACTAAAGAGTTTAAAAATAAGAATATAAAATTAAACATATGATTTGACTGAGAAAACCAGAAATAGCCAAAGTAAGGGTGTGATCATATACATGATGCAACTCATGTCATCAATTTCTTGGAAAATATGCTTGTTTTCAAAAGCAGATTAAAATGACAGAGGAGGAGCTGAATCACAGTATCTCTATGATTGTGTTGCCATATTTCTCTAAACGCTGGAAAAACATTCAGTTCCACTGCAGGACTATATCCTGTCCTAAATCTATGATAACATCTTCCTAGGTCACCACTATCTCTGTGCACCAAATTCCTGATATTCATACCATTTGTGTTTCAATTCAGGAGTGAGTCGAAAGTTATAAATCATTGATAATTTGTCAACTGATTTGATCATAATTCTTGCAGACTTATAACTACTCAAGTGCATTATTTTTATAATTTAACTTTGAGTGCCAAGAACATGTAGCTTATTGAATATATATGTATGTGCACACTGAAATAATATTTCTAGAACAATGGCCTCCATAAAAATTCTTTTCAGGATGTCTTTTTCTCTAATCTATGAGACTAATGGATGAAAGACACTATTTGTGAGTAGATGTGGATTCATCACTGGCCCATCTGTATTCAGTTTTTAAAATGAACCATATTTTCAAAGTCTGAATGATCTTAGATTCATAACTCAGTTGTAATAAGTTGCTAGAGTAATGAGTGATGATTTGGTAGAATAAAAAAGCTAAAAAGGCTTTTTAGTGGTGATTCCAGGAAGGAGCTGTTAAAGTTTTACACTTTACCAATCATATTCTTGTCATTTACTACAGAAGCTAGGGAGGGAATTATTTGAACTAAAGTTCACATAGTAATAATAATTAAAGAGAAATGATCATATCAAATTATGATATATTTTCTCCATTTTGTGCTGTTTGACACCAACATCACTGGAATTCTCTGACATATTGGAGATACTTTAATCTCGCTCAAAGCAGCAAGCAAATGGTGGTTGCATGAACTCCTTGCACAAACACATTGGAATCTTTTTGATGTGAGCATATATGCACAGATATGTGTCCAGTGAACACAGAAACAAATTTACAAGCCGGGCACAGTGGCTCAAGTCTGTAATCCCAGCACTTTTGGGGGTTGAGGCAAGAAGATTGCCTGAGCCTAGGGATTCGAGACCAGCCTGGGCAACTTGATGAGACCTCGTCTCTACAATAAATCATTACTTCCAACTACTTAGAAGGCTGAGGCAGAGGGATTGCCTGCTCCCAACAGGTAGAGGCTGTGGTGAACATGAGCATGCCACTGCTCTCCAGCCTGGGCAACAGAGTGAGACTGCAACTCGAAAGAAAAAAAGAAAGAAAGAAAGAGAGAGAGAGAGAGAGAGAGAGAGAGAGAGAGAAAGATTACGTATCAGCATGATTAATTACAATTTAGTGAAAAATTAAGACAGAAAATAGAACACTGGAAGTAGAATTTAGGACAGAGGACGTAATTTTCTAAGAAAATTTCTATCCTGGAGGCTTTAGAGGTTGGGAGTGGATGCCTGGTGTAGGTGAGTGCTAAGGATGGAATTTTACCAAGGGATAGTTATGGGGTCTGAAAGGTATATATTTATAGACTGAAGGCTGACTTATTTATGTTCAAGCCAAATCCCAATCCCCACTCTTAATAAATGAGATGTGTAAGCACTTCTAGATATTAGAAAACCTCTCCTTCTCTCAGTTTGATTCTTTATCTTCATAATAGTAGGTACTATCACCACAAATTTACATAAATGTGATAATTTTCAAATACTTATGACTAAACAGTTGGATTCTAAAGTCACTGAAAGCCTGTGAGATACCTAGGATAGTAATAAATATTTATACTTTGTAATTAAGGGAACAGATTCAAATAGATCAAGTGACTTACCTAAAGTTACAGTTTTAGTAAAATTGAGATTCAAATTAATTTTCATGAACTAATGTTCTATGTGTTATAAAACAGTGATTAAATAGTCTCATTTTTCCTTTCTAAAACCTTGATTCATATGAGTTCACATGGAGATGATCACAAGCCAATACAATCTACTTATTTCATTTTCTTTCCACATGGATGGTATATTGAAATATCAGTTGCTTGTATAGTTCCAAATAAATAATAATGTCACACTTTGCTGTTTTCTTTACTTATATAAAAACCCTATAAATCACTGAGAAAAATGTATCCAGAATTTTGGAATATAGTTTTTCTTAGTTCATAAATTTTAACTCATTAAGTATCACCCACATAGGCCATTGCTTTACTAAATTCTTGTGTGGCCATGCTCTTTGAGCTGTGGCCACCACAATGTTTCCCAGCTTTGACCTCCTCCTCTCCTCTGGGGAAGTGACTCTGCTCTCTCTCTCTCTCTCTCTCTCTCTCTCTCTCTCTCTCTCTCTCTCTCTCTCATTTACTTTCTAAATAAACTATATTTTCTAATCTAAAAAAAGTATCACCCTCATTTACTTCCAGCCTTTTGATAAGTAAAATCACATTCAAATGAATTCATACTAGATTCAAAGAAGTTAATCTTTGATAGTTCATTGATAATGCAATGTTTTAAATAAACAGAAAACTACTCTTATTTTAATTTGTAATTCTTATCTTTGGAATAATCACTTGCTAGTTTCCTTTGAAAAGTAGAGTTTTTGTTCATTTTTCTATTCTTTTCTCATTTTATCAATTATAGAATATAGCCAGAAGATGGGTTTGGGGAGAACTAGTGACAAGATTTTCTGTTTCAAAAATGTGTGTCCTCCTGACAGTTTAATTTCCTGGTCCCTGGCACAGGTACTTTAATCGTGCATTTTCATTGATTCTAATTAAATGTCAAGCTCATAATTTGCTCATATTCTTTCCTCTTCTATGGCATAATAAAAAATTTTGATGTTATGTTTCCTTCCATTTAAATGGACAATCAATTTTGTAATACTGTTGGTCAAATAAGTCTCTAAGTGTTCAATATGAGTCCCAAAATAGTCTTCTCTAATTCTAGAGATGCTTTTAGTCAGTTTTCTTAGCAATTTGCTTTGAAAAGTTGAGCTAGGGCATTACTGATTGTGAAACTTAACCCTCCCAAGAGTTCCTAACAAACAATGTTTTATTTTATCAGTAACTTTCATTGTCTTTAGTTCTGCCATATGGCTGTTTAACCGCTGTGGCTCATTACTTCTGCTTCTCTAATAATTGATTCTATATCAGTTTGACATAGCATTCATAAAACATTTTAAAATAATTTCATTATGCAAGCTTATAATACTCATTAGAAAAAGGGAGGACCCATTTGATAACTGCAAGTTTAAACTACCATGAAAAAGTTACTGTATACATTTCAGAAAAAATTTAATTTGCTAGTACTATTTTCACATATTAAAACTCCAGCCTTTAAATTAAAACGTTGAAAAATGTAAGTTAGCATTCAGGTTACCACAATGAATGACCAAATGCTTAAAACGAATCAAAGGAATTAAACTAGTTGTTTAGGAAACATGGCCCTCTAGTTTATGGAATAATACTTTAAATCAAAGTTTTAAAGTGTTGTGCTTTGGGATCAAATACAGAACAATACCGTATATCCTATCTTCCACATTTACTGTTTAGAAAGAAATATTATTACACAAAATTTTAAACAATCCTGCATTTATCTTGAAGTTCTGTTTTTTTTTGTATGTGCTGCTTTATTGTGATATTATGACTTGATATATGTAAGTAGGTATTCAACAAGTAATAGGTATATACTTAGGTTGTGCAATTGTCAGTGTTGATAAATTAATGATTACAGATGTAGGAGCATATTACAGAACTGTCCATGGTTTTACACATAAAAGGGGTTTCTTAAAATCTTCCAAGTGAGTTGTGAAGAAGTGATGAAATAGATACTGCTAGAGGTTTATTAACCTTGTTAGCCCATGGGGGCATCATTAAGACTTTCAGGATGGCAATTTATTAAATCGCCCCTATGAAGCGTGTAAAGTTGCTTTTTTATGTAAAAGTACCAAATTTTTGCCTGGGGAATAGTTTATTTGCCAGGAAAGATCGTTTTCTTCATTTTCATGTCAGTTAATTTGCCTTACTTTTTCACTAAAACGTTGAAAAATCCTTAATCCTACATCTCACTCCAATTTGTTTATGTCTTCTTTACTACTATTTCAATTTCAGGAATTCTAGAAGTGACAGTTCCCTTGGGTAGAAGAGGCTGATAGGCAAAATCTAGAATCTCATATTCCTGAACTCTAACATATTTACAAAACAGTAATAGTCTAGGTATTACCCTGTTATTTTCTTCTGTGGCAGTTTTTATTTTAGCCATGAACTAATGCCATACTGCAGAGTTTATGGGTAGTAAGTTTTGCTAGATTTTATGTGCATAAAGAGTTGAAAGAGAAGTTTTCAACAACTACTGTGAAAATAGATTGCTTCCAGAAGATGCGTATTAGAAAACATGGAGCCAGTTTTCTGAAAGACTGCAGGTCACAGAGAGGTCTGCTCAGTCAAGCCTGTGTATTTAAAGTGCTACCAGCAGACACTATGTTAGTGATGCTTGAGAAAACAGAGCAGTCAGATAATTATTAGAAGATGGACTCTCAGAAATGATTGGGAAGCACACGGCTGTGTTGGAGAACTTCCATCAAACTGATGGCTGTATAAAAGTTACAAACAACCTAGGCCTTATAAAGGAAGTCATAATGCTAGAAACCAATTTTAGAAACTAAAGGAAAAGTGTTAGTGTTCAAAAAAGATATACCAAACCACTAGTCAACAAAAAGGGAATATGTGTGTGTCGGGGGCGGGGAGGCGGGAGGGGGTCGGGGAGACACATCTGAAAATTTAGTTTCTTCCTGAAGAGCTCATAGACTTTCTTTCTCAGTCCCATGCCCTAAAGTATACCCGGTTTAGGACCAAAAGGAAAATGCCCTATTTGAAGTCTGAAGGGAATTAAAATGCAGTACAGCATTTCCTCTTCTGTTTTTAGTTTGCAGCCTCTGGGCAACTGCCAACTACCAGTAAAAAGCTCCCTATCTCAGGGTATATAATTCTGGTACGAAATAGGCAGCAAGTACAAATGAGACCTTGACTGGAACTTTTCTATTTATACAAATTTGCTTCCCTGTTCTGTGTGTGTCGAGTTGAAAACACAGTGGCTTATTTAGACCTCAGGAGCAATGATTTAAGTTGTCTTAGAGTTTGGAATTAATATACTTATAACAAGAGAGATTTAGGTACCCGCTGAAAAAAAATGACCAAATGCTTTTCACTTTGGTGGTTTCTTAACTGGCCTTTAAAAAGAATAAAAGTGGTATGTCAAAGCCTTCATAATGTTTCGATATTTGGATACACAAAGGAATAATGTGAATCTTTCAATGGAAATGGGAACCTTCGAAGAACTTACATATACTTTAAAATAGTTTTGAATGTAGCTGATGCCCCTCACAAATGAGTGCAATTTTATTTTCATTTTATAGTCTCTGGTTGGTGTTCAGTTCTTATCAGAACCCTCACTGACTATGTTCATTACACCCACTAATATTTATGTAACTAGTATGTGCTATACATTCAGAGCGTATCCTCTTGACCGACTACCTCTGCAATTTCTTTTTAACCTTCTGATTCAGAAAATATTTGGGAATCTTCTCCTCTCCTTTTCTCTCTCTCTCTCCTGTGTGTGTGTGTGTGTGTGTGTGTGTGTGTGTGAGAGAGAGAGAGAGAAAGAGAGGCAGAGAGAGAGAGAGAGAACAATTAGCCACTTAAATATTGCTTGCTTGTATCATCTTCAGATACAATGTGTCAAATGAGAAAACTTAAATAAGAAGAAAAATATGTGCTTACATTTGAAGCTCTTAGAGCATAAACCTAAGTAGAAAATAAGCATTAGATCTATTTAGTTGGCAAGCAGTACGTAAAAATCAGAGTGTCATTCACAATCATGGAGTCAGTTGGTGATGGAGGAATGCAGGTGATTAGGCAATGACATCCTTAGACCTGAGCACTGCAACAAAGAGAAAAAAGGACAATGGCTCACATGAACCCCATATTGAGCATATTAAGCAGGAGAGATTTCAAGTGGTTAAGACAGCAAGGTAGCAGTAGCCATTTGTGAAAATATTGGTTAATGGTGTTGTCATTTGAGCAGGACGTTCTGATATTTGGTTGTTTAAAATTTGGAATTTCAGGTGAAAATAAACGTATTTGTGGGGCTGAGTTGATTCGGTTTAGGAAACTTGTAAATAACATTTATCCATAATTGGCTTACCAAGCAAATGTATAAACGTATACTTACATTACTTACATAAATGCACCTGCATGCCAAAATAGAGATTGCTTCCTTTCAGCATTTAGTTCTCATGAAAAGATGTGAACAGTTGGAATATTACTACATATAGTTATAAGAAAAAAAAAAGAACATGAAGAAGGCTGTTGCCTGCTTTTTCTTCTATCTGTAAAAATATGCTCTATCTTTCACTCACTAATGAATTATTGAACTAATGAATTCATTTAATGCACTAGCGAATTACAACAGTTTAAAAAAAGTAAACCATGCTATTAATTTTTTTTTTTTTTTAGATTTCGTTTCCATTGGAAGTATTTCTCAATTATCAAGCACTGGATTCTTATTTCATTTTTTGTTAACCTCCATTTGCCATTTAGACAAAGGAGTATAGACAAATCAAGGCGTGACTCTGTTCACTTGAGAGGAGGAAGCTCAATGGATTCAGTCACTGAAGTAGGAAAGCAAACTTAATTTGTCTGACCTTTGTGTATACCATACCTTTACAATGTTTTTTGACTGTATTCTGTGAGCCTCTCTTCTGATCTTAAATAGCTGTTCCAAACATTTACAACAGTAAAGTGACATATTAATCTTTACATGTGAACAATTCATCCTTGTGTCAAAAGATAATACTGATTTATCTATGCTCCAATATTGCCTAAATTCTGTCTATGCTAGGAAAAACAAATGAAAGAATGAGTTGTAATAATCACTCTTCTAACTCAGACATGATAAAGAAAATGTGTTTTCAAATCATAAAGATGGTTCTTATTATTTCCTAGACTGAGGAAGTATTTATTCAGTTATGTATCATTAACAAATGTGCTTTAACTTGCTTAAGAGTAACAGACTTTATTTATTAAGTTCATGCAATGTAATCCAAATAGGCAGAAAGGAGCCCAAAAATCACCTAGGAAAATGAATCTTAATCATGGCTACATCTTGAACTCTTCAAACTCTTTGATTTCTAAACAAATATTCTTATTTAAAAATGAAACAAAAGATATTGATGCAATCGTCTGTTTTGATGAATAAATGTTCAGATTTCAGTAATGCAACTAGTTGAGCCCTGTAAAGATATTTATACGCTCACACAGGAAATAACTCAGGTATTTCAAATATTATACATTTATTCTTCCCAAGCTGGTTTTTCTATTTGTCAATATACTACATTGGTGAATGACTAACAATAAAATAGACAGCACAAACACTGACTTTTCTAGTGTCTTACATTCCAATGAGGAGCTAACACTTATAATTCTAGTTTTCAATAGAAAGAATATAATTAAGTATAGTGGAATGTCAATGTAAGATCCATAATATCTCTACCTCACTCACTTGCGCTATGCCCCTACAAAGGATTTTGATATCTCTATACTCAACAGTTTTTATTCTCTTTGGATTTAATTTTAATTATAAGCCTGAATCTGTCAGAACAGAAATGGTTCATAATGGTTTGACCATACTGAATCATTTACATTGTCGAATCCATCCTCATGTAACATGATGTCTTGTTTTGCAAAACAGATCAAAATTTAATTTCTTTGAATTGTCTTCCTATATTGACTTTGGTGTGCTCTTGGTTAAGCAGCAATCTTTTCTGAGAAATGGTTTATTGTTGCAACATTTTAAACAAATCAATTACCTTCCTGTAATGCAATAATATTACAATATGCAGGCAACCATAGCTTCCATTGTACATGACACAGTCGATTTTATGAAGCTGTAAACATTCATATCAGTGCTATTTAGTCTGTAGTAATATAATTTGAAAGGGAGATATTGACCAAGTTATGTTAATATGTTATCTGAAAAAGCTCAATATGTCAGGAGCTCCCTGGAAAACAGACACACAGGTTTCAGGTTTAGAGGTTAAACTAAAGAGTCAGAGCTATGTAGGAAAATATTAATATGATGATATAACAAAAATCGAGTCTTTATTTGCACTAGAAAAGGGTTGGTTCAAGAAGTGGAATTGCGGCCCCCTTCTTAACACGTGTTAATTATTTTGGGAGTCATCTTCCTTGATATACAGCTGTATTTTATGACTATCCACCTGATTAAGCTATGTTCATCACCTTCTCTCCCTACGTGTCTGGATTTTTTTTTCTGGCATTCCTCATTAAAAATGCTTAACTAAGTTATTCTTTTTAAAACATAACTCATATTATGTTGTTTCTTTGATCAAAAATTACTTATGACTTCTCATTCTGCTTAAAACACAGTCCAAACATCCTAAGACCCTACATGACACATTTTCTTCCTGCTTGCTTTTCCTAACTTTTCTCTTGTCATTCCCCCCTTTATTTCCTCTGCTCCAGGCATATTGAACTTCTTCTATCCCTCAAACATATTTTGTTAATTTCTGCCTCATTGACTTTATATTTAGTATTCTCTAGGCCTAGAATGTTTCCCAGCTACCTGTAGGTGACACCCATCCATCATTTGGGCATCAATTCAGATGATGTCTCTAAGAGCATTTTCTATCATGATATCTAATACTTTCCCCTTTCCCAAATTCCCATCTCTTAATCTTCTCTATGTTATTATTTTATTTTGTTTTTTTAAGTGGCACTTGATATTATCTGAATTTATTGGCTATTCTGCTTGTTTATTTTTTGATGAGAATAGGAACATTGACTTGTTCACGACTGTATCCTTAGCACCTAGAGCAGTGCCCATGAGAGATATTTAATAACCATTTATTGATGGAATCAATGAATGAGGAATGAATACATATTCAAGTACACATTTGACAAGACCATTACCCAGAGGTCAGAGATAGAATCAGCTGGAGCTAGAAAGGACAATTCCCTTCTGTTCCATCAACTCTCTATAATAAATGTACTTTGGTATTATTGACCTTTTTATGAAAATTTTATTCTTTATTCCACATCCTCTCATTTCTCAGAGATGAAAAATAATCTATCCTATAACTTTATTAATGAGTCAGCCTTATTTAGAAAACAGTCATAGGCATCACTTATATAATAGCGCTTTCTGCTAGAAAATCAATAATCCTGGACTATTATTGCGGTGACATTGGTTTCCTCTTATGTAATTACAATTCCAAGTAATCAAATTGCTATTATTAGAATGACAATGCTTTATGAGATTTCACCTTAACATTTTGCAATAATTCCCATTTATTCAGCAGTGGTTTAAATGTTGTTCTTGCAACATATCATTATTTTTCACAGAAAATTGCAAGAGATCTTACGCAGTAGCTTTGAAATTACTGCTTGTCGTCACTACTATATACAACCACATAAACAGTATGTGGTTTGTACAGTAGATCATTTTTCTTGTTTATATTCAGCAAGCTCTCAGTACTACACTCTAACACCAGCTGTTAAAAAATGACAGTAGTATTTTATCTCTCACTACCAAGATCCTTTATGTAGAGAAGTTTTTTTCTAAACAGTATGTGTTGCTGAATAATGATAAAGGTTGATATGATAAATAGTGATATATTTTTCAAGATTCATTTGCAATGTAAAGTGGAATGTAAATAGAAAAATTACAAAAAAAAGAGTCAAATGTAAAGAAAGTCAGATTCCGTAACTAAATTTAAGCTAGTTTCATTGTTCAGGAATAGCTGAAGGATACAATATAAATTAGCTTATTTCTAAGGTTGTTCAAGGTGAATTCTAAAGAGATATATGTGTCTGTGTTACATATAGGAATCTAAAATAAGTTTAGTTTCAGTGTCCCAAAATGTTTATCGATCTCTCGCTTTGCTGTCTTCTTCCTTTGTGCTGTTCTTTCTTCTTTATCTTTTTCCTTTCTTCAAGAGCAAATGAGTGCCTGAAGGGCAAAGAACATATCTATCATATCAAATACTTAATCGATTTTTAAAACATATATGTCAGCTAAGTAAAAATGAAATAACTTTCTTGAAACCATTTTCTATGTTTAGAAAGCACGACTATACTTAAACTAATTACAAAGCCAGAGTTGGAAAGTTCATTTAAGTCTTTGTATCTCAATGGTCTCCATCACAGTACTTAAGTAAGACACATGCAGCCAGCTGCATACAAGGCCAGGCCATAGGACAGGCTTCTAGGTTTATGTTGCCAGACACATGTCCAGTAAAAAATGTCTGACACAATGCTACATACACACTAAGGGTCTTTCATTATGTTATATTATGTAAAACATTATACTATATTATGATCTAAGACATTTGGTGTTTTAGACAAACACCCAGGACTAAGGATTGTGTACTCTAAAAAAATGAAATACACTTAGAATTATTATTATGAAATGTGACTGCAAAACAAAGGCAAATAGTACTTGTAAACAGAAACCTATGATAAATCTTGCCTTTTAAATAATTGATACTTTTCTTGTAATAACTGTAGTCCAAAGTCTGCCTCAGCCTTCCAAGTAGCTGGAACTACAGGTGCGTGCTACCATGCCCAGCTATTTTTTGATTTATTGTAGAGACAAGGTCTCGCCAAGTTGCCTGGGCTGGTCTTGAACCCGCGGGCTCAGCCAATCCACTTGCCTTGGTCTCCCAAAGTGCTGGGATTACTAGCTTCTAGTAGCTCAACCAGTCCTACTAGATGTGCAACAGTTTGATTGCAGATGACTTAGCATTTCTAGGGGAAGAGTCACATTGGATTTTACCTCAGTTCTAATTTAATCCAGATGACAAAGTCCTGTAGTGAAAGTTTCCAAATCATGTATACTCAAGTCAAATCACATACCTTTCAAATATTAAAATGACTGAGTATATTATATGTATATATGCACTTGTATATGCTTTTTTTACTTAAAATGCATGTTCAAAGATCAATCGCTACACCATTTGTGGTCGGGGTGTGTTTTCTAGAGAAACTTTGGCTTTTTTATATCTATTTTAATTATGCTTTTAAACATATGCCTTGTAACTTCTATGATATTGTAAAATTTCACTGATATTCTGTAATGATATGCATCTTAGTAACACTTAACTTGTCTAGAGATCTTTTAACCAGTTACCCTATCTGGAACTTTTCCCAAATATTCTCAAGTGAATACAAAAAATATTATAAAATTTTCTTAACCCAATATGGGAGAACTTCATAGGTTATCACTCAAGACCCATTTAATCTGTTTACATTCAAAGTTATCATGCTAAATTAAAACAGGTCAGAAAGAAGTCATTGACTTGAGGAGGGAGAGTGGAAACATCTAAGGCAGTGAACAGTAAGAAGTGTTGACAGAGAAGGCAGAGAGTCACAGACTGGAGGCTAGTACCACAACTTTCAAAAGCATCTGTTTCAGAAGAAGTGCAAGTGACTTTTAGTAGACCTTTTCTGAGTCTCTGAGTTTATCACCAAAGAAGAATATATTTAGAAGTTATATTATTTAAATTACATAAAACTGTGAGGAGAGTTAGACCATAGTTCTGAACCACCAATTTGGTCAAGTTTGGATTTCCTGTTGTTCAACCACATACTCTATTTAAGAAGACTGTAAACTGTAGTGTATTTTTTAAATATTTATAGAAAAAATAGGTGCACATTTAAAAAAAATGTTTGGTACTCACATAGATTCATTTCAGTTGCATGAAAATTCTATCTTTTTGGAATTACCTTTTACTGCATAGCATAATATATTTTTCATATTTTTTATTTTTTTAAGTTGAAATATATCTTGGTATGGAGAGTAATTAATAGGTGGTCTGGAATGTAGGTTTCCAATAATGTTTATTGACTAAATTACCAGGTTGAATTTGATGAAATTCCATTTTTGTGGATTAATGACAGGTTACATATCAGTAGATATAGATAGTTCAATATAATAAATCTGTAATAATGACAAAAAAATAAAGAGATACTAAATTTTCTTGATTGTGAATAGAATTGGCAAACTTTTTCAGAAAATACCTATATTTGATTGCTAATATGAAGATCAGAAGTAATGCTTTTCTGTACATCGTGTCTTTACATGGAAGAAACCCTAAGCAAAAGCTAAACTAAATAGCAAAACTGCCTTATTATATTCCTTCCAAGACTGCTAGAAAATAAATACATTTTTTTGTTTGTTTGCTTTTATTTGAGTTGGAGTCTCTGTCTCCTCCCAGGCTAGAGTGCAGTGGCACACTCACAGTCACCCCAGCATCAACTCACTGGGCTCCGGTGACCTTTCTGCCTCAGCCTTCCAAGTAACTGGAACTACAGGTGCATGCTACCATGCCCAGCTATTTTTTGATTTATTGTAGAGACAAGGTCTCACCAAGTTGCCTGGGCTGGTCTTGAACCTGCAGGCTCAGGCAATCCACTTGCCTTGGTCTCCCAAAGTGCTGGGATTACAGGCTGAGCCATAGAACCTGGACTGTTTTGTTTTTTAACAAAAGATACATCCATCTTCATGTGTACTACAGGGATCATTAATTAGTCTTCTCCTGAAAAGAAGCAATAAGCTTCTGTCTGAAAAATAAACAGCAACAAAACCAAAAATAAGCCAAAAAACTCTCCCATATTTAGTGTCTGCTCAGTGACCAGGTACAATCAGTTATTGAATGGTCTTTTAAAATGTATTCATATTTCTATCTGTAATTAACTATCAGTCTTGATACTGCAGAACTAACTGAAAAGCTGTGGTGGCAAGCTTTTCCTTGGCTCTGGTTTTTAAAATGTTCCAGAAACTGTACATATACATATGTCAACACAATTTTAATTTCTTTAAATGGTTCATATACCCTTTACTCCCATTTCTTTTTACATATTCAGAGAAAAACAAGAAATCTAGAGACTAGTGAATGTGGAAAAGCAATACTTCTCTGAGCAGCTTGGGCAAATAATTAGGTGTGGTGATGATTTATTCTTACAATAAGCTTTTACCAGGTGCTGACTTTGTTCTAGGTACTTAAAAAACATATCCCTAGTAGGTTTATGCTAGTGAGGCCTACATCACAATTAAAACATCAAACAGGAGAGCAAGTAGAAAGCAGTGTCAGTGAGGTTATAATAGGAACTTGATTTCTTTGCTTCTGTGTGACAGACTTCAAGTTCCACCCACGCTGGAAGGAGAGTGAGGTGGAAAATCTGAGTAGAGGAGAACAGTTTAATTGTTCTCTTTTCAAGTGAGTATCAAAGAGCAGAGTAAAAAACAACCCTAAGAGTTAACGGAAAGCAAGCCAATGCATTCATATGAGAAAGAAAATTAATTAAGGAGAGAAATGGACTAGCAGAAGGTTTAAAGTGAAAATTTTCAGAAAGATCAGGAAGATAAGAGAAGGAATGATAAAAGTAAAAGAATAAAGAAAAAAGAGATTAGAAAAAAGAGATGCAAGCCTCACAGGACTGAAAAGAAAGTCTTGAGATGTCAGAATGAGACACAATCAAAACAAGAATGAGTTCAAAACCTGTTAGAGTGACAAAACACTCCGTAGGTTGTAATAAAGCTTATGCAGAACACTGCCGGATAAAAAGTAAAAACAGGAGGAAACTGTGGAGACCTTGAGCTAAAATTAGCCACTCTTTTAGTGTTATTGTCACAATAGAATAATTAATATTAATGTTGCTTAGCTGGTAATAAGCCCTTATTGGATCAGGAATTTGAAAACTGCTTCAAACCTGCAATATAGATTAAACAGGCTTATAGATTTTGTATTTACTTTGTGAGACCTGGAAAATTAATAATGTCATTGCCCAATTATTTTTGTCTTTCAAGTCGAGTCTTACCATAACTCACAACTCTGCTGAAAAGAAAGGATTTCATATGTTACCAAAGAGAAACATTGAGTGTATGTGGCTTTACTGCAGTCATTCTCACTTACACTTTTGGAAATGTCTAACTATTGTCATTTGTAAAACGACATTTCTTTAACCTAAAGAAACAGCATGAGCCGGGCTCGGTGGCTCAGCCTGTAATCCTGTGCCTTTGGGAGGCTGAGGTGAGTGGATTGCCTGAGTCCGCGGGTTTGAGATCCGCCTGGGCAACTTGGCGAGACCTCATCTCTACAATAAATGAAAAAATTAGCTGGGCGTGGTAGCGCGTGCCTGTAATTCCGGCTACTTAGAAGGCTGAGGCGGAAGGATCGCCGGAGCCCAGCAGGTCGAGGCTGCGTTGGCCGGGAGCGGCCACTGCACTCCAGTCTGAGCGACAGAGTGAGATTCCAACTCAAAAAAAAGAAAGAAAGAAACAGCATGCATAACAGTTAAAAACAGGCCTGCAGAACAAAACTGCCTAGTCTTTATTACATACTAACTGTGTATCCTTAGAATAGATCCTCAGTCTCTGTGTCTTATTTAATCTGTAAAGAAGTGAAAGACAATATTTTTCACCTCATCAAATTGTATGAAGATTAAATGACTTAGTATTAGGACTGTCATATTTAGCAAAAATAAAAAATACAATATAATAAAACAAAGAGCACTCAGTTAAATTTGAATTTCAGAGAAACAGCAATTTTTGTATAAATAATATTTGTACTTAGTCTGAGACAAAATTATACTAAAAAACAATTTGTTGTTTATCAGAAATTTAAATTTAATTGCAATTTCTGTATTTTAATTGGCAGCCCTATTTGATGTATGTAAAGTACTTGCAAAAACAGTTGTTTTCATCTGCAAGACCATGAATGCAATTACATACATCAACAGATGTAAAGACAAAAACCACATGATTATATCACTAAACACAGAAAAAGCTTTTGATAAAATCCAGCACCCCTTCTTGATAAAAGCCCTCTAATATCTAGGCATAGATGGAACACATCTCAAAATAGTAACAGCCATCTATGAGAAGCCCACAGCCAACATACTGCTAAACAGACAGAAATTGGAACCATTTCTCCTGAAAACAGGAACAAGACAAAGATGCCCACTCTCACCCCTCCTGTTCAACACAGTATTGGAAGTCCTAGCTAGAGCAATCAGACAAGAGAAGGAAATCAGGGGTATCCAAATAGGAAAAGAGGAAGTTAAGTTATCCCTCTTTGCAGATGACATGATTCTATACCTCGAAAACCCAAGAGACTGTCAAAAACTTCCTTGTACTGACAAAGGACTTTAGCAGTCTCAGAGTATAAAATAAATGTGCAAAAGATAGTCGCATTTCTATACACCACCAACCAACAAACAGAAACCCAAATAAAAAGCACAATCCTATTCACAATAGACACATACATACAGACACACACACACACACACACACACACACACACACACACGCACACACACACACACGCACACACACACAAATGAAATACCTTGGCATCTTCCTAACCAGAGACGTCAAAGACCTTTACAATGAAAACTACAAAACACTGCTCAAAGAAATCAAAGATGACACAAACAAAAGGAAAAATATTCCATGCTCATGGATTGGAAGAATCAACATTGTTAAGATGTCCATCCTACCCAAGGCAGTCTAGAGATTTAATGCAGTACTCATTAAAATACCAGCAGCATTCTTCTCAGACCTGGAAACGACAATACAGGAATTCAAATGGAAACATAAACAACCATGAATAGGCAAAATAATCCTCAGGAAAAAAACAAAAAATCAAAGCGGAAGGCATCACATTCCCAGACTTTAAGCTTTATTATGAAGCTACAATAATCAAAACAACCTGGTATGGGTACAAGAACAGGTATATAAACCAATGAAACAGGATAGAAATTCCAGAGGCAACACATCAGTTTCTCAACCAACTCATCTTCCACAGAGCCTCCACCATCAACCACTGAGAGAGGAGAAGTTATTCAGTAAATGGTTCTGGGAAAACTGCCTGACCACATGCAGAAGATTAAAACAAGACCTTTTCCTATCATCATACACAAAAATGAAATCTAAATGGACCAAAGACCTAAGACTATTAGAAAATGCAGGAGACATCCTTATGGAAATTGGAACTGGCACCCAATTCCTCATCAAAACCCCAAGTGCCCATGCCATGAGAGATAAGATAGACAAATAGGACCTCATCAAACTGACAGTTTTCTGCAAAGCCAAAGAAACCATTGAGAGAGTGGGGAGACAACCCACAGACTGGGAAAAATTATTTGCCAACTGTTATATCTGATAAAGGCCTAACATCTAGGATCTACAAGGAACTCAAGCATGTGCTGAAAAGAAAAAAAAAAAAACCCATTACAAAGTTAGCAAAAGATATGAATAGACACTTTTCAAAAGAAGACATACTAGCAACCAACAGATACATGAAAAAATGCTCAGCTTCACTGGTCATCGAAGAAATGCAAATTAAAACCACACTGAGATACCACCTAACTCTGGTCAGGATGGCTATCATCACTAATGCAAAAAACAACAGATGCTGGAGAGGATGAGGCAAAAGGGAACACTTCTACACTGTTGGTGGAAGTGTAAACTAGTACAGTCTCTGTGGAAAACTGGAAAAGAGTGTGGCGATTTCTAAAAATCAACCTCCCGTATGACCTCGTAATCCCCTTACTGGAAATATACCCAGAGGAACTCGAATCACTCTATGATGCATGTTTATTGCAGTATTATTCACACACATGTTTACTGCAGTATTATTCACAATAGCAAAAACATGGAACCAATCGTGCTGCCCATCAAAAGAAGACTGGATAAAAAATAATTTGGTACATATACTCAAAGGAATATTTCACAGTCATAAAGAAGGACAAAGTTATGAATTTTGCAGCAACTTGGATGGACTTAGAGTGTATAATACTGAGTGATATATCACAGAAACAAAGAACTGATTATCACGTGTCTCACTCATAAGTGGACCTTGAACATCTTTCATAATACTATAAGAAAGGAATTGGCAGTAGTGGGAAACTGCCAGGTGAGGGTGGGCATATCTCATCAACAAGGGTACCTGCGTAATTAACATTTGTATACCTAACCCTGAAATGAATTTAATATATTAAAAAAAAGGTTGTGCTGCTTTGTTAATACTATATAAGTATTACATCGTAGGGTCAGTGAAATAACTTCATATATCATATGAGTTACTTTTTTAAAAACTTGCTCCACTGGGCTCGGTGGCTCAGCCTGTAATCCCACGCTTTGGGAGTCTGAGGTGAGTGGATTGCCTGAGCCCGCGGGTTTCGGACCTGCCTGGGCAACCTGGCGAGACCTCATCACTAAAATAAATTAAAAAATTAGCCAGGTGTGGTAGCACGCGCCTGTAGTTCCAGCTACTCGGAAGGCTGAGGCGGAAAGATCGCGGGAGCCCAGCAGGTCAAGGCTGCGGTGGCCGGGAGCGGCCACTGCACTCCAGTCTGGGTGACAGAGTGAGACTCCAACTCAAAAAAAAAACAACAAACAAAACAAAACAAAAAAAAACTTGCTCCACCCTGAATCAGTCTCATATAATTATTTGTATCTGCATTTGCTCTGACAAGGACTGTAAGTGAACAGTTGAATCCATAAGAATTTAATAAATTGTTTTCAAATTCTCTGAGGATCTTACAAAATAATTTTATAGAAAGATAAATTGTAGCACTAAAATAATTTTTCAGTCCTGTTGGTGTTGATGGTAATGATAATGAGCTTTACTGTTAAAATTTTTGCACAATTGATTACACAATTAAAGCAGTAAAGAAGGAAAAAATATGAGATAGAAAAAAATACCTAAGAGGTAGACTAGTCCAGTTGTCTACCTAGGTATAATCCCTAGGTACTTTCTAACCCAATGTCAATTATCCATTAGGTAAACGTGATCATAACTGAAGTTTCCTTCTTGTTTCCTTCAGGGCCTCTATCTCTTCTCCTGCTTTGCCCTTTTCTATAGAGACTCCGCTGTCTTTGTCTTAGATGAGTATCACCTGAAAGCCACTAATATGCCAGGTGTTAAAAGATTAACTGTAACTATAGGTAGGGTTAACTGATAACTACTTCTGGATGAAAGTGATGATTGTTCAAGGTTTGTATAAAGGACTCTTAAATAGGTAAAAAATTCTAGAGCCACAAAAAAAGAGTCAATATTTGTGGAAAGTAAGTATGAATTTCAGGTCAAATGACCTGCTTGTATAATTGTCATCACACAAGATAAAGCATGATGTAACAATCTAGCTGATTACTAGAATCTTTTAAAAATGAAAGAATAATATCCTGCATCAAGCAGCAGTTTATCCTTTTAAAAATTCTTTCAAATAATTTTAATCTTATTTTTATAGCTATAATCTTTACTTTCTCTCTCTCTCTAAGAGCTAATGGTATTATTTTAAGTTTGTACATGGTAAAATTATAGCATAGAAAGTGGTCACATAGAGCTGAGACTTAAACTGATTTCTAATGAACCCTGGTTCATTGCTGAAGTGTTCTCTCCATCCATACACTCCACTGCAACAGCTGGAAAAGGAATAGTTGATAAGTAGGCTACCCAGTTACTAAAGTAAAAAATGTAACATAACATGCCTGTAGACACTGAGTAATATATATATATATATGTATATATTTTTTCTTATATTTTCCACAAGCAGATTTCAGTGGAATGCAATAAGTTTTTATTGAGTGCCTACTATGCACAGGATTTGAACTAAATTCAGGGAATATAAAAAACACAGACTTTACCTTGATGACTGTACAGTATAGTCGAGGGAATTTAAGTTCACTAAAAGCTATAATATAAGATAATTCAAGTGCCTTGAAATTGTGCTTTGGGGAGTCAGAGATCGCATTTAAAATACTTGACACTGCAATGAAAAATTGATACTGAAAATAATTGATACTTAATCTCTTTTACCAGGCAAATGATCTTATTGCAGGTTTCACTGAAGACAATTACAAGTGACAGTCATTGGTTTAGTTTTAGAGCCTGTGCAGTGACAGCACACAGTGGGTGTTCAATTAGCATGCACTAAATTTCTAAAAGAATCCATGAATCATAAGGTGGTAATGGACCTCACTTGGCTATTATGGTAGCTGGGAGAATGTGTAATTCATTTTTGCCTGACACTAACAAAGTATCTTTCTGCTTTCCTGAGCAGCCACTAAAATATATAAAACTGCTCTGGATGATTATTTAGAGTTCTCTCAACCTGTTCTTTTCTATTTTTTTTTTTTTTATTTTCTCAGTTGATTTTAATATAGTGGTTCTTTTAGAGGTTAAGATTTTAACTATGTAGTAACTTGTGTATTTTTTTAATGGAATGGTAATTTTTTATTATTTATAACTTGTCACCTCTTGGTTTTTGTTTTGGTGCAGTTCGTTTAAAGGGTGAAACAGCACAAATAACCACACATGCTTTTATTATTGTTGTTAATCATTTATGTTTTCTTATGGAGTGTTGGGCTCTACACAAAGTGCTTGCTTATGTTAACTCATTGACTCATTGCAACTCCTGGCAATTACTTTCATTATTATGGGTTTGAAGACAAGGAAACTGAGGTTTAGATAGGTTAACTATCATAACTAGAAAGTAAAAATTTGAGATGTGGTCTCAAACTGCCTGACTCTAACAGAAAACCCAAGTTCTTAATTACTTTGCATTGTCATTTAGAAAACTCAATACACAATTTAAAATATTTATACGTTTTGGGTCCCCAGACCATATTAAAATGTATGAATCTCATTTGGAGTTGAACTTAAATGTTATAATCACTTATCTTTCAAGCCCTGAGCACATTTAAATTTGAAGATTTATGGCACTTACATCATTATGTTTTTGAATAACCATTTTAGCTTTGATTTCTACCATGACCTTAATACAGTTGATTCAGTATTAAGAGTACAAAATAAAATGATGGTCAGAGAAGATGTCAGAGCCCTCATGACATATAAGAGTTGTTCTCCAGGACAGAGGAGATCACTGAAGCCTGAAAAAAATACTGATTCCTGGCAGACATGACAGTCATTTGGATCTCTGTCTATGTCATTAGTTCACTGGTGACAAGAGGTTCTCTAATTGGATGGAAACATGTCAGTTGCTCAAGCGGTATTGCTCACATATAAGATGAAAGCATTTTCAGACAGCAAAAAGCAGCTTGCGGAGGGGAAAAGAACCTGCCAAACATGGACGTTTCCTTAGAGAAATTTTTCATTGGTTCAGTCTTGGTTCTTGGTTTTACCCTCTCTTAGCCTTCCACATCTAGCCTCACACTGATATATTTTACGTTTCCAATATTTGAACCCTTGGCTTCTCCTATTGATCCTGTTCACCTTTCAAAGATCTCCCCAGGCCTGATTCTTTCTTAGCTCACAATTGCTTTTCTGAATGTTAGCAGTTTCTCTAACTTATGAGACAAGTAAAATATTTTCAGCCCAAGATATAGATAAGATCTGATCATCAGGGTACACCTTCGTGAATGAATTACTCCATTTTACTTTTTAAAGGTCCAGTGCAACCTCTTGTGTTGGCAGCATTCCCCATCTTCCTGCCACATCCTGGCTCTTCTTTCATTGGCAACTCAAATCTGATTCCTGTTCTGGATTTTATTCTGACTTTCATCTGAACATATTTACTTAATGCAACTGAAGCATGTACAGAAAAGGAGAATCTAGTCTAGCCTTGCATTCATGTCTCTAAATACAATTGAGAGGTCAGAACAGTGGTTCTCAGACTTCAGCGTGCAAAATAGAAGGTCTCGCTAAAGCACAGACTGCTGAACCCCACTCCTAAAGCTTCTGGTTCAGTAGATCTGGGGTGGGGCCTAAAAATGTGAATTTCTAAGAAGCTCCCAGGTGATTCGACTGTTGATGGTCTGTGAGTCATACTTTGAGAAACTATGATTTAGAGTAGTAAGGTATGTAGTAGTCTCTTTTTCCTACTTATTAATCAGGTAACAGAAATCCAATCCAAACTGGTTTAAGCAAGACTAAGAATTTATTGAATCATGTATATGAAATTTTAGGATTTATAGTTTAAGGCATATTTGAATCCAGAACTTCAGAATATTGTTGTCAGTAGTTTCTTTTCATCTCTGGTTCCTCTGGGTTGCCTTCCTTCTGAGGCTGGTTCTGTTGAGATGGAAAAGTTGGCCACCAGTATAGTTTCTCCAGGCTTACATTTGAGTAGTTTGTTGTTTTGTTGTTGTTTACTTTGCATGGAAGAGAGTAGTATCTCCTCAATACTCTTACCTCTATCCTAAGGTTAACTTTTATTATACACACTTAGGTTTTACACTCACCCTTAAACCAAATCCTAAGGTTGAATAAATGAAAGTATTATCCTGGCCTTTTAATACATCCTACAGGGACCAAAGGAAAACCAGGGCAATTGGTCAGATGATGTAAATGATATGTGGACTGGGCAGGCAAAAATAACTACTCACTCTATCCAAAGATGCAAATTTATTTAAGAAAGGGAGAAAAAGAGGTATTTGAATGCCTATAAAACCCAGCGTGATGCTGTGTACATATACTTAGTACATATTTGTTAAAAATATACTGACCAGTAAAATGATGTAAAATAAGTTAAAATTTAACTGTAATTAAAATCATTGTTCTTGGACTTAGATTAGCTTGTCCTTAATAGAAATCAAATTTGGAGAACACAAGTTAAAATTAAATATCTAACAAATAAAAATATCCCACATTTTCTTGTTTAATTTATTTCTCTAAATGTTAATTTTCTTATTTGGATTTAATACCTGATTTGACACAAAATAAACAATAAGTAGAAAGACAGTAGAAGGAGGAAAGAAAAGATTATATATATGCAATAATGTCATAGATATATACATATATATAATATATATCACTAAATGGCTGTCTCAATCTGAAAACAAATCTAAAATCATGCAATTGGTACAATCCATACTCTGTATTTAGTCATCAATAATAAAAAAACACTTACTTCCAGGTAAGGGTTGAAACTTCTACAGTTTTCTATCTTTTACACTTCTGGTTCCTAGTCTCTGAAAATTAGAGGGAGAGGAAAGGGAAAAAAAGGATAGATGGATGCATGGAAGGAAGGAAGGATGATAGGAAGGGAAGGATCTTCAGGATTACATTCTAATAGTTTGCTCTAATAGAACAAGAAAGAAAAAAGAATAAAAGAAAGAGGGAAGGAGGGAGGAAAAGGGGGAAGGAAAGAAGGTGGGGGAGGGAGGGAAAACTTCACACTGTAATTTATATATTAATTTTATGTATTTAAAATTATGGATGAAAAATGAAGGATTCATGTTGTTGCTCATGTGTTAATTTGGAATTTCTAAAAACCTGTTAATAAAATTCCATGTGGAGCACAGGGTTTAGAGTGAAAAAGGATTTATCAAGGGTCAGACCTAAGAACATAAAACTGCTATCTTCAAGACAACATTTTTATACCGGCCTCACACTTGACTGGTTTTGAGCACAGAGGATGTTTTTAATTTTTAAAAAGTTTTACTTATGTTTTAATTTCTCTATTAAAGTCAATTGTATGACCAGAGCAAGCCTAGCAACAAGTAGGGAGAGAGAGCTGCTGGGCATCAACTGTGCACTAAAGTATTAGCACTTTAAGTATCCCTCCTTCTATCAGTGACAAAAAAAAAGTGAAGAAAAAAGTCGCCATCACCAAGGGAATCAAATAAAGGGACAAGGGAGAAAAGCCTGCCAACAGCACACTGACCTGTTTTTTTTTTTTTTTTTCTTCCCTATAAAAGCAGCCGGGCGACAATTGCAAAAATAAAGGGAATAAAAAATTAAAAGAAAAAGAAATGGAACCCCAAAGCAGCATTCTTTAAGGCTCTATTATTGTAAGGAGTTGCAGATACTTTCAGTGTGCATTTTGGTGTCAGTTTATGATCTCTATCACCAGGGGGGCAAAAAGCTTTTGAAAACATAAAACAGAAGTAGATTTACCCTTTCAAGTCCTTCCTCCTCCAGATTACCGTGGCCCTTATGATTGAGGCAGTTAGTCAGAGATCAGAAAAATAATCATCTTGAGATGTATTACGGAACCAAACCCAGGATTTGCGTTTTCTTTAATAAGTCTGGGCTGAAAAGCAAAATGAAATCGAAAGTTAAAAAAAAATAAAACAGGGATAATTTTATAAAACAACCCCCCCCCCGTTGAAATCCATTTATTTTTAATGGCTTTAGTCAGTATCTTGGACTTTACACAGAAATGGTAATTCTGCCTGTTTTTGATAAGGATGTTCCGATAGACCTTTTCTGTTGGCCATGGCAGTGCCTTTCACTATGAAGCAACTTGCGATATTTCTTTCTTTGAAATCCCTGGTATTGCCCTTTATCAGAATCCATATGCCATATTCTTATTTAGCAATTACTGTGCTACTAAAGTCGGAATCTTCTAAACTGACAGAGCTATGAATGAACTGTTTGTCCAAATCCACATGCACCAGTTTCTTTATTCTATTTCTACACTGGCTTCATTGTTGCAACCCAAAATAGCAGCTGTATGGCTCAAGTGAGCAGCCTCTCTCCGAAAATCAAAGAAAATACCTTCTGTTTCAGGATGACTTAACTATTATATACATATATTTTACTTCTTCTTTCCCTTTTGTCTGGTGTTCATACCAGAGGAAATGTAAGGCTACTCTCTTGCTCCTGAAAGGGGCTTTATTAGTAAACAAGATCATCTGATGTGGCAATGCCAAGCATTCAACAGCTCTAATGTCTCACTGCTGGTCCTAACTTTTTGCTTAGGATGTCCTAGTAGATGAGACTATTTGCAATAAAAAACACAGCTAAACTAAGGAATTCCTTTTTTCTTCTTCTCAGTTTGAGTTTCTATTATCCCTACATCCAACACACTGAGTGCAGGTCCACATATGTGCACTCGTGTACACAGATATTTCCAGTCAAGTTTGCCATTGGCTTTCAAGATTTCCAGCATGTGGAGACTGTATCTAAATTTGAGTTTTCACGGGTTTCTTCTGATTTTGACATATCAAGTAAAAAAGAATGAAATATGATTGAATTCTTCCATCTGAAGAGCTGCCTGTTGTAACTAAAATGCTGTCTTGACACTGGGCATACTTTATTGAGAATTCAGCAATCAATGAATATAAGTTGTTTTTTGAAAATGCTTCAGTTAGAGTAGGCAAGCATTGCTAAAAATTACATTCAATAAATATAGCATTAAATCATTGACTTAAGCCCCACAAATGGTTGAACATTTTCTTATTTGGTTTCTATCATGGCCATAATATTTGACATTAAGGAACTGTGTGTCTGAGCATATTCCAACTGACAGGTATCCATTTAAAGTCAATATTTGTTAAGTTTTTTTGGCTGACTGATTTATTTAAATATTTTGAATGAATTCTTTTAGTTAATGGAAAAGAAATTGTCTTGACAGCACTGTTTTCTCTTTAGCTTACTTTCACAGCAGACAAAGAATCCCTTTAATAATAAACTTACAAAAAACCCATCACTCTATGACAGGAAGAGTTAAAGCAAGCTCTGTTCCCTTACATTCTTACAGTCTTGTTTGCAATGGAAATGTCTCTCTCTCTCTCAGTGGAGTGCAGGGAAAAAATGTTGGAGCCTTGACTCAATATTTAATCAATGACAGTTTCTTCACCTATCCTCTCCCTCTCTCTCTTTTATTATATTGCTACCCGTATTAGAAGTGATAGCTCTGAGAACATAAGAATTTTATGCAAGATTTCAAATACTTTAAAAACTAAACAAAATCAAACTTTTAGTCTTTGCTTAAAGTTTTATATTAAGTATCTGCAGCAGCACATTGTTTGGGGAAAACACCCAAAATGAGTGTTCTTCATTTGAAATTTGTATTAATATTTGCTGTAAGAAATAAAAGTCCATATTCAGGGAAATTGTAAGCACTATGAAATCATTAAGAATGAGTCTGTATATAACTTATTAACCACGTTGGCTTTACCACAAGGATTTGATGGAAATCCCTCAGCTTTCAACTACTAAACATCAACATAAGCTTCCTGACCCACCCCTGCCTTGGCACTTGTCTGAGGAAAATCTTCTACCTTTGCCTAAGTCAGCCCTACACATTTTCAGTTTCAAACCCATGCCTACAATTCAGATAGCACTTTTTTAAAAGACCATTTTGCTCAATTTATAACCATAAAATTATTTACCTATAATTATTTGGTGAATGTTTATCTTTCCCATAATTTTGTAAACTTTATGTTAGGGAACATGCTATGTCTTTTTTTGCTTACTTTGTCCTTTCTAACAATGATACATTGTTTGAGCTTGGTAAATATTTGGGGAATGAACCAAGAAAACCAACAAAAATAATTTTCAGTAGTTTCAAAATTTATTCCAAAAGAAGGGGTTGAAGAGTATGATTACTTTTTTAATTTACAGAAATTTTCCACATCCTTTGAATAAAACTTTCTTTATTGTAATAGTCCATATTATATCTTAGGAAGTAAACTCTTCTAGATATAAGGAAAGCTCTTTGATTAAAGCCTGATAATTTTTTGGGACCATCATTCCATATACTGACTCACTTCTTGGGGCATAGACATTGAAGAAGACGGTTTGGAGGTTGCTTTTAAACACATACACTGGTACAATGCTATTTTCTTGCCTTTTAACTCATGTTAAAAAAAAAACAGTAAATTTAGCTGAGGCTTTCAGAAGATGAGGTTCCAGTTAATCAAAGATTTTCTATAGTTAAATCCAATATTACATATAGAATATTTTCTTCTATTACATACACAGTAATTTTAACAGATGTAATTCCTGCTCTGTGAGAAATTCACAATGAGCACATCTAAAAATGAAGCACAGAGCTACCATAAGTGACTCAACTGGGTGTTCTACTGGGAGTTTGCCTTGGGGACAAAAATTAGGATTGGAACCCAGAGGCCTTTTTTTCACACCATTCTAAATATGTGTGTGTGTGTGTGTGTGTGTGTGTGTGTGTATGTGTGTGTGTGTATGTGTGTGTGTTGAGCTCTCTTTGTTTTAAGATGTGGTCAATATAAAGATCAAAAAAAGAGTAGTTATTAAACCTATGATTTTTTTCTCCTACTTAAAAGTTACAATAAAATAGCCTCTCATGTTAACAGACCATAAAAGGGTAGACTTTTTTTTATGTTATACCCATACAAAATTAAAGCATTAGACCTAGTCTTTAAAAATAATAATAATAATGAAAAAAATTTACTAATTTTACTTTGTAGTGGGAAAAATTTTAATAAGATTTGATAAAAATCGATCATATTGATTTCAGTTCTTTATTTGTCCATTTTTATTAGAATCAATATATTTGTTCAAAAAAGATACTCCAGGAAAATATTGGCATGGTTTTATGAAATTTTGATCTAAGCAAAACCTTGTGTGATGTAACATTGTGACTAGTATTAAGATATGAGTAATGGTTTGGTTAAATAATCAGAACAGTGCATTATGTCATATAAAAAGGAGATCTGAACATAATCAATATTTTATATTTTAGTTTACTATGAGGATTTAGAGATAGAAATCAACATCTCTGAAATGCTTCTGAAGGTTAGAGAAAGTACAAAGCAAATGTCCCTGAAGGCCATTGTACTTCTGAGAAATTTCTGAAGCCAAACCTTAGAAACCTGGACAGAAACAAGTTACTGAGAAATTGATATGGTTTGGCCTAGATTTAAATGAAATCTCTCTAATAACAATTGAAGTATCACATAAATCCAAATGAAATATTAACCAAGAGGTCCTGTATCCTGGTGTTTTCTCTTTTGTGTTAACAGAAACTTAATTTAATCATTATATGTAATATAAGAGGGTTTTTCTGTGTGTGTTCTATTTCTACAAAATATGAGTTTTACTGCAAGCTGAGTGTAAGTTTTACACTCTGTTTTCAACTTCTGATAGGTATTAACCTGCAGTTCAGTGCATGACAACATTCTTAAATACAGTTCACTTTATATTAATGTAAATTTTTACTCATTAACACCTTGTTAAGTTACCCATGATAAACTCTTTAAATTAACTTATAAATTTCATGCTAATTATGTGTTACATCATTTGCCTTCAACACTAGCCTTTAGAAGCTTAAGAAATAACTACATATTTCATGACAGTTTTAATATTTAAAATGCAAAATGTAAAGCCCACAGTAAAAATTCTCTGTGAAAATATTTAAAGTCAAATGCTTCCCAGAGTAACTGGTCAGATAGCAAAGTCTGTACATGGTTCTTACTGGCTAATACATATCTGTTAAATATCTAGTATTTTTTATTTTATTACCAATATATTGTTGATATTTTATTACCAATGGTTTTCAGTGAATAAAAATACAAAGTCACCTTATTGCATTTTTTTCCTTTCTAATTTGGTTTTGAGGTTTCTGTCTGAAGAGTGTCTATAAACTCTATTCCTGCCCTGATGGGGATTCGGTCATGGACGTTTACTTTGAGTCTTTCACGGGATACTTCTTTATCCTGGCAGTGGACATGATGCCTTAGTGTCAGACCTGTAACCAGGCTTCTTCTCACAGGAAACTTACTTATAATGATAGGTTCCCTTATTTTCGACTTTATGATGGTGCAAGAGCCATATGCATTCAGCAGAAATTGTCCTTTGAGTATCCATACAACCATTCTGTTTTTCAGTTTCAGTACAGTTGTCAATAAATCACATGGGATATTCGATATTTTATCATAAGGGAGATTTTGTTTTAGATGATTTTCCCCAACTGTTGGCTAATTTAAGTGTTTGAGCACGTTTAAAGTAGGCGAGGCAAAGCTAAGATGTTAGGTAGGTTGGGTGCATTAAATGCATTTTCAACTTAGTTTTTTCATCTTACCATAGGTTTATCAGGACATAACTTTATTGCAAATTGAGCTACACATGTACTAGCATATACCTTTATGGCTTTTGTCAGACCTGTGTCTAGTTTATTCCTACTAAGATAGCCACTCTCTAGGAGAGCTCTGATGTAGAAAGAAGTTAGATTGAGGTGACACAGAGGAGACAGCACAACAAAACACGTGAAGTAACAAAAGCAGCGCATTACTTATAGATAGATAAGAGGGCAGCACACTGCTCAGGGCCAACGAGAAAGAGGAGCTATGTAGGACACACATGCTCAGCTAGAACCAGCAGAGAAAAAGCAAGATAGCAAGGAGTCTAAGGCCCTAAGACTTTATTGGAGTCCACGGTTTTTTTAACTAAAGTTTCTCTCAGGGAGTTCTAACTGGTTTTAGAGCAAGCAGGCACCAATTCTCTGGAGTCAGGCTGTGACTGCGAGATGGTCACTTTGGAGTTTCAGTGCAAGTAATGGCAGATGATGGGGTCAAGTAGGTTGTATCTAGCTGTCCTGTAATTAAGATGGTAACCAGGAGGTCAGCAGGATGCAGTTGAATAAGGCAGATAGCTGGATTGACCACACTGAGGAACTGAGAAGAGACAGGGAACTGGAAACTGTGTCAAAGGTACCTAAGTTCTGCTTCTGGATTAAGAAAGTTAAAATCAGCCATTGCCTTGGTAAGTTATAATGTGGCTTTGAGATATGGCCAGGCCACGCTTCCTGGCTTTGGCCCCCTCCCCTACCTTGGGGAGGTGAAGTTCCCCTTTCCCTCTCTCTCTCTAATTTACTTTCTAAATAAACCATATTTTCTAATCTAAAAAAAAAAAAAAAAAAAAAAGAAAGTTAAACTCATCTTTAGACTGGGTGCTGAGGCAACAACTCTATTATAACTCACTACACACCTCCTGCAGTTTGGTAACTAATAACTGTTTTTTAGGGTGATGCATAATGAAGTTCCTCTATGTCATCTCTAGCAGGTTCCAGCCTACATCTACTAGGTCTAAACTAGAAGGCAACTTTCTTTGTAAATTGAAGCCCTTGCCTGAAAGGCTCTGTCTGGAGTATAATTTTATTTTATTTGTTAGCACAAGGAGACACTAGGTTTCTCTGCCTTTCTCCTTTAAAAAAAAGAAAAAATAATGATCTAGAATTAATTATTTACCTACTATCTTTGTCTATTTGCATACATAGTTATCTGTTATAAAACATGCAGATATTAAAAAGACAATGCTGGTTTTAATACCAAATAAAAAGCAGTTGCTGAAAAACTAATAGGCTATTTCCCAGGCTAGATAATATATCTAAAAATCAATAAAATTTATATTTTATGTTTAATATGAATGTAAATTATGTAAGAATTTAAGCAAGTCAGCTTTCATATTTTTATTTGTTTATTTACAAATAACAGTCATATTTTTATCTTTAGCATGCATTCATTCAGGAAAAATTTGAAATTAAAATAACAAAATTAGTGATTTAGATTTCTAGAAAAACCAAGATGATAATTATTAGGTCACAACTTAAAAAAAAAATTCTTTAAAAAGTTAGCTCATTATAACCAAATTAATGTTATTATAATTCTATTTTTCTATTCTGTTAGCTTTCTATAATTTTTAAAATTTGAATAGTGAATCATAGCTATCTAGTAGTATTAATAAATTAGTATTCTCCCCCCCCGCCAAAAAAAAGACATTTATCAAGCATAGCCTGTGTATCAACTCCTGAGCTAAATGCTGACGCTAAGGAGTTAAGATAATTATAATGGAGGTGAATATATTGTAGGAGAGATATAGGAATAATATTTATGTCATCCCAAAGGCAAGTTATTCTGATGGTTTTAGGAAGGTTCTAACTCTTTAATGCACTAATTTATAGATCAGAATGTTCTAGTTTACTTGGCTATTCCCTGTCCTAGAATACATGGAGAGACACAGTATGAAATTGATGAAAGGTATGAATGTGAAAATCCATATTCAAACCAGTGAGGTCTACTTTTGATCTGTCCTTGGTTAATTACTCAATCAATAACGTTTTTAACTGAAGATGTACTATGTGTAGGATATGCTGTGTGATCGTGAGCGAGTAGCTATGCTTTTCTTATCTTCAATTTTTTTTAGGTGTATTAGTAAGTCTTTTCACTGAGCTAAATGCTAAACTGCTGTAACAGATTCTAAAGTACATACAGGGATTCAAATGAAACATACATTTCCTTTTTACATAACAGTTTGGGGCACACAGATAGGTGTGTTCAGATCCATGAAGTCATTCCAGAATCCATGCTAGCCGGGCTCGGTGGCTCAGCCTGTAATACTGCGCCTTTGTGAGGCTGAGGTGAGTGGATCGCCTGAGCCCGCGGGTTCGAGGCCCACCTGGGCAGGCAAGACCTCATCTCTACAATAAAATAAAAAACTTAGCCGGGTGTGATAGCGCGCGCCTATAATTCCGGCTACTTGGAAGGCTGAGGTGGAAGAATCACCGGAGCCCAGCAGGTCGAGGCTGAGGTGGCCGGGAGCAGCCACTGCACTCCAGTCTGGGCGACAGAGTGAGACTCCAACTCAAAAAAAAAAAAAAGAATCCATGCTAGAGGGGGCGCCTCTGACATCCTCAGTACTAGATTTCAGGTCATTCCAATTATCAGCATTTATTGATACTGAGAAGGAAAGGAACAGTTAGTGAGGGGCAAATTTGTTTTAGAAGGTGCCTGGGAAGTTATGTATACACCATCTGATCGTACTTATGGGAACTTAGTATCATGGCCACATAGGGCTGTAAAGGGGAATACGGTGGGAAATGTAGATGACTATGTGCCCAGGATAAAAGGGAGAACAGACGTGAGGAGACAATCATAATCTTCCATTTTATTGTGACAATACTCACCTCCCCTGAACTGTTGTGTGAAGTAAGATGTTATGTCTGAAATACTTAGTGCAGTTCATGATACATGATAAGAGCTTGATAAAATAAATTTTATCTACTTTACCTATTTGTCATCATCATTATTAAGATACACAAAGAAGGTAGGGCATAAATTGATGAAAACTTACATTCTGTGTGGAGTAAATAAACGTACCCTTCTAAAATAAAGAAAAAAAGGAGAAATTGTGCATCTTTGCAGTGCTTCTTTCTGTCTGGGATTATTATTTTACCTGTGTACTCTGTTAACCAAAATTTTAATGTGTCCAATTGACTGGAAATTCTCTAAACATCTGAACTATTCATTTGTGAGTTACCAGGGGAAAAAATGCCTCCTGTAAGAAAATTTATTTGTAATGTTCACAGGGAAATAGTCCATTAGCTCAATGTCAACTAGAAAATATAAAATTACTTCTCCTTCTCTTATAGGACAACAAATTGAAACACAAATAGAGATAAAATCATTCTTTTGACTAAAAGAGAGTCTTATTTTATTTATTAGAATATTCATATAGTCTTACTGCAAATATTGTTAGGTCACAGTGAGGAGTCTGCAAGTTGTTTATGCAATGATCAGGAACACAGGGTTTTGAAATAGCAAGCTAATTAAATAGAAGCTATAACCTATTCTGGCAGTAAAAATTCATCATGTAAAGTTAAAATATTTTATAAAATAACATTTTATAATAAAATAAAGTTTTTAAATATGTCTTCTGCATTCCGAAACTATCCTGATAGATATTTGAGTTTTTACTTTTAAATTACAGCAACATTTAAGTGGGATTCTTTTCAAAATATTGGAGTGGACAGCTGCTACTAATTTCAACCATAAATCTAAGAAAATATACCTTGCATTGTGATTAACTGAGAATCCTTCTCTAGTTAGGATGTTGTCTGTGAGGAAGATGGATTACGATAGATAAGCCAGGTGTTTGTGCTCATAAAATTGTGAAATTTCTGTTTTGTTAGAAGACAAAAGATTGTATCCTAATTAGTCAGCCACAAAGTACATATTAAAGAAATATAAATTATAATTAAGTCAGTGAGAGAAGATGTTATATACTTTTATAACTGCATCACATATTTTGATTTCCTTCCCAGGCCAACACCTTGAGTAAAAAACATCTCTGTACTGTTAGTGGAAGAAACCTTGAACTTGGAGTCAGAAAACTGTGAGAGTAAAGTTCTAACTACGCTGATCTTGCTGTCTTAAGAAAGACAGATCATTCAACTCATTAACTGAGAGTCTAGTAGGTTCTAGACTATGTTCTATATTCTCTGTATTAAATTAAAAAGGCAAGATTCTTACTCTCATGGAGAGGTGTGTGTGTGTGTGTGTGTGTGTGTGTGTGTGCATGAGTGTGCCTGAATGTGTGTTTCATTAAGGAAGGTGTGCAAGGGGAAAGATAGGGTAATATAAACACAAATAAACATATACTATAAAGATGCTGAAAGTACTAAGAAATAAGTCAGTGTCATAGGTGAAGCTAGTAACTAAGCAGTTAATGCAATGGGAATTTTTTTTAGATAAGATGGTTCTAGGAGGCCACTTTGAAAGGGTCACTTTTGAACAGAGAGAACGCTGTATCCTGTGAGTTAACAAATCTTTTGTAGATTAGGAATAAGAGTCCTGGAAGAGGGTTTGCCTAAATATAGGAAGAACTTTAGAATTTATTCAAGGTTTGTTTTCCTCATTCATAAAAGAGAAAGTATATTTTACTTATCCAACACACATACTGGTAAAAAGTAAAATGTATGTGACAATATTTGTAAACATTAAACTTAAACCTTACTAAAGTTATAAACAATCTTTCTTTGTTTTGCTGAGATTTCAACTGGATGATATGGACGTTCAAATGGGAGTTCTTTTAAGAGAGACTGCTTTTTGGGTAAAAAAATAAAATTTTAGGAATAAGGATGGACTTATTAAATAATTTATACACACACACACAAATATATACCGGTGTTGTCAAAAAAATCCACATTTTAAGAGATGTTACCTATTATATTACTTTTCAAAGTTGAATTGAATTAGGGTAACAATGTGTGGTATGACATTCATTCAAAAGATGACGTTTAATCAACTTAATGCTAGGGTCACCATGTGACAGACAGGACAGTCATAGGAAATGGAGAAAGTTTGGTTGTCATCTGAAGCAAGCAAGACCATTTTGAAGTGGTATCTGAAATTCGAGAACATTGTGAAAGAATAATGACAATGAAGGTGTGAGTATACAACAGAACCTCCAACGCACCTCACAATTTCACGCATTTGTGATAAATTTGAGACGTATGGTATTATGTGTGATGTGCACAAGGGAAGATCCAGGAGGACTTGCAGAGCAACAAGTCCTACAGTAGTCCACTGGAATCAGAAGTATTTGGACACTGATGGTAACCACTTTGAGCACCTCTTATAATTGCAGAAGTCAAACGTGACTTGTATTCTTCTTTTGTTATTGGTATCTATTGAGTATTACAATTTTTAAAATTGTTTTATTTTAAAGATGTGGGACACAATTCAGATTTGGGTATACAAGTGGTCATCACTTGTAATTGAGTATTATGATATTAATACAGCTTTTTTCCTTTCTTAAAATGTGTATGCTTTTTTTGGCACCCTCTGTGTATATATATGTGCCACATGACAATGGCGCAAACATACTTGACAGTTCTCTAACTCTCCCATTTTGTTTTAAAGGAACGGGTTTTGATAAAATTTGATGAGATTTTGCTTTAAGTGAAAAGCTATTATTATATTTATCTTGACATATCTCAGGTTTGCATATCTCAAGTGTCCATACAAGCAAATAGACTGAATGTCTTGGTTGAGGCAACTTTTTCGTTCCTTTTCTACTCTTTTCTTCTTTGTTATGATTTTGTTTTTGAAAGCTCTCTAAGTGAGTAACATAAATACCTAGGGTTACAATGGCAGTTGAGATTACCACCCTTTCCTGTGCAATAAATGCTTTCTGCAGTCCTAGTAAGTCACAACCCTATAACTTGTCAATAAATATACTCTGAGTGTCACTGATTGAGAATTAGAGTCTCATGATGTCACGTCCATTTTATGTTTTTCTAATTGTTGGAAAAGGCACTTTATGTCAGAGAATTATCTTTCGTTAAACTCCATTCAGTATGAAACATACAATTTAAAGAGGAAATGACCAGTCATTGTAATGGTTAGTAAGGTATTTTCCCCTTCCTAATATACAAAGCCAGCTTGAACTTTAAAAATAATGAATACAGTGTTCATTTATCTCTTATTTTTTGAAAAGAAAAAGTAGACTTCTTCTTAGTAGTTTCTGATGTCTTTAATAACTATCCTTAAAAAAAGAGAGATGTGACAGGATATCGTTTTTTTGTATTTACAAGACCAAGAAATAACTGCCTGAGTTTGAGGAGCCCACAGTAAACTTGGAATATAAAGACCTGAGTGTGTAACTCACTAACTGTGTGAACTTGAAGTAGCTTTAAAACTTTTTTTTCTAACTGTCCTAATTGTCAGTTTATCTTTATATACTGGAAAGAATATAGCAAACTGTTGAAAAATAAATTAAACAAATTCTAGAAAAGTGCCAAGCACATTGAATGTTACATTGTAGGTACTCAAAAAGCATGTAGTCCTAAAAAAATAAAATAAAAAATAACTACAGCTAACATTTTAAAATAATGCAATCTAAATATATTCATATGAGTCCCATATTTCTAGTGCTGTTTAATGTATGCCATGATGAATCAGGCGCATAATTTTGGAATGCCAAATATGTACTCTCTTGAAAAGAATTCATGAACAGTTTACTGCATGACTGCATAAAGAAAAAAAAATCTAAAACCTTATTTTAATGGAAAGGAATTTGTATTAGATGTCCTTTCCTTACACATATATGAATAATTTTATATTTGGATAATTATGTAATTGGAAATATCTGTATTGTTTTTTTAAAATGGTTAGCTGTGAAGTCATTACATGGAGTTTGTTTTAATTGTTTAGCATAAATTTAGTTTTGACTTTAATAATAAAATCTTTACTCTGTGCTAAACAAACAGTTACAACAACAACAAAAATCTGGGTTTGTCATTTTTTGTACACTTGTGCCATAATAAATTGTATTTATGACTTTTTATAAAAGTATATGTAAAGTTTAAGGTTCTTCTATAGTTCTATCTTATTTTCAGAATTCATTGTTAAACATTTTAGGAAGGGTGCTGAAAAATCGTGTATGAATAATGGACTATATTTTTAAATTAATAACTTAATCTCAATAGCTATTAACCTTCTGATTAACATCCAGCCATTTCAGATGAATCAAACAACTTCTGTGAAATTAATTTTAGTCAGCTAGCATTTATTGAGTAGCACCTTTATACAGCCCATATCATGAAGATTTGCAAAAGAAGAAGTGGAAGGAGAGTTGATTTCAAGGAACTTGGAATCATCATTTAGACAGTGTATGTTACAAAGGCATTTAGAACTATTTTTAGTTTTCAAGCATATCATATTGAAACATTCACAAGATTTTTTCTTAAGGGCACTGTTTAGTAACATAAAAAGACACAAGAAATACTTGAAGATTTCAAAAGATGCTTTAAGAAGTAAATTTTTATCTGTTGTATATAGACAAAGAAAAATGCAATGTATGGTATATAACCTATCTATATTATTACATTATGACACAAAGAGCTTAAATGAGTGGATTGCTTTATAAAAATTGGCTAGCTTAATTGAAGCGATATACACACATCCTATATGCTGTGCCATTACCTCCTGCCATAATTTAACTGTGGAGCTATAAATAATGACAATAGGCATTTTCATCTGAAGATTAATAGCCGTTAGAGATGTAAATACAGTAGAGTGTTAAACTAGTCCATATATAAGATGCTTTAATTGCATAGGTAATTAACACTTCTGTTGTTCTTCTCACTATCATTTTGTTCCAGTTGAAATGCTTGTTAGCAATCTACTCTGCAGAAAGAACAGATAGTATGTCATTACAACAGTTGACACAAGGCAGTCTCCAAGTGTGTGACACTAATTAAATTAAAACTTCAAGTTACAAATAGTCTTTTTATAACTAATGATGAATGACCATCTTTATGAAACAACATTCACTTCTTTAGTCAAGAGTCACAAGTTCTGCTTTTAATATGTTGTATTAAATCACAAAGAAATCCATTAACAAAGCTCTATGTCTGTCTTTCCAGTGGAAAGAATATTAACATTTTGAGGCTTTTCTGCAGACTAAGGGAGTTTTCTCCTCTCATTTGTCTAATGACAAATGATTAAGAATTTCTATTCTCAGCATAACTACGAATGTCACCCTTCTCAAGCAGTCAGGTTATGACATAGTCTTTATGAGGCAAGACAATGCTGTAGAAGTTTGGAACCCGGTATTCTATTCTAACCAATGATAATGGAATGGTATTAGTACATTTTTATATGCTGAAGCTGATAAGATGCCCAGACATGGCTTCATGAGAATATACCACCTGGATATATTAGAACATTTAGAGAATCCACATGAGTTCCTTAGAAATTAACTCACTAAGCAATCTTAAAATAGATTGGTCTACAAAGCAGAATATATTACTAATTCTCAAAAAATAAATACAAACTGTATTATTTGCATCATTTGATTAGCACAGTTTCTCCATTTCAAAAGTATACTTTATACCTAGAAACCAAAAAATAATTAAAATATTTCTTGGCAAGAACAGAACTATAGTAAGAGGTATGTACTGAATAATTTTAATGGCTTTTATTATAAAAATATTATTCAATTAGTGGATTTCAATCCACAACTTCAATGTGAATATTTCACAGACAACTTTGCTCAATATGTATAATATGTGTTTCTTACAAACTATAACAAGTGAGTATAGATACTCTTTCAGCAATGTATGCCAGAAGTATGTGTGAGTTAAACAGGTTGTAACATGCGTTACTCACTCTGAGAAAGAAATAAGAGGCCTAAAGTCCTAGCATGACATCAGAAGTAACCAAAACAGCATGATGCTGGGTCTAGAACTGACCTACAAACCAATGGAACAGAAGAAGGAATCCAGAAATAAACCCCAATACTACAACCAACTGATCTTTGACAAAGCAGACAAAAACATACACTGAGGAAAAGACATCCTATTCAACAAATGGTGTTGGAAAAATTGGATAGTCATATGCAGAAAAATGAAACTTGGTTCTTATCTCTCCCCATATGCAAATATTAACTCAAAATGAATTAAAGACTTAAATGTCAAGCCCGAAATCATAAAAATCCTGAAGAAAAACCTAAGAAGAGCTCTTCTGGACATCAGCCTAGGCAAAGAACTTATGACTAAAATCCCAAGAGCACATGTAACAAAAAAATAAGTAAATAAGTGGGTCTTAATTAAACTAGAAAGCTTCTACACATAAAAAAAAATCAACAGAGCAAACAGGTAACCTACAGAATGGGAGAAGATATTCACCAAGTATACATCTGACAATGGACTAATATCCAGAATCTACAAAGAACTCAGATAAGCATGAAAAAAGCAAATAATTCCATTAAAAAGTGAGCAAACAACATGGACAAATGAAAAGAAGATATACAAATGGCCAACATGTTCAATATCACTGATCATCAGAGAAATGCAAATCAAAGCCAAAATGATGTACCACCTTACACCAGTCAGAATGGCCAATATTATAATAAAAAAACAATAGATGCTGGCATGGATGCAGAGAAAAGGGAACACATACACTGTTGGTAGGAGTATAAATTAGTTCAACTTCCATGAAAATCAGTGTGGAGATATATCATAGAATTAAGAGTAGATCTACCATTTGATCTAGCATTCCCACTACTAATCATCTGTTGCTTTTTATGTAACAACAGAGGTTGCCATACAAAAAAGACACCTGCACTTGCATGTTCATTGCAACACAATTCACAATTGAAAAGATGTGTAATCAACCTAAATGCCAATCAACTGATTGATTAGTGGATAATAATATAATTCACACACACACACACACACACACACACACACACACACACACACACACACACACTGCGGAATACAATTCAGCTATCAAAAAGAATGAAATAATATAATTTACAGCAACTCAGATGGAATTAGAAATCATCCTAAGTGAACTAATTCAGGAAGAGAAAACCAAATACTACATGTTCTAACTTATAAGGGAGCTAAGTTGAAGAGATGGAAAGGTGTAGAGAATGATATAGTGGACATTGGAGTCTCAGAAGGAGGAGGGGAAAGGGAAGAATTAAGTCACCTATCAGGCACAGTGGGCACAAGTGGGAGTGGTGGGTATACTTAAGACCCAGACTTCTTCAACAGTGTACAATGTAACCATGTAACCAAAAACTATTTGTTGCCCCTAAAGCTATTGAAAAACTTAAAAAATTCCTGGAACTTAGAAATATTTGCCTCTGAATATATTTTGAAAATGGTTACAGGAAGAAAAAGCAGTGCTTAAATGAGACCAAAAGAATGTAAAATAGCCATTGGTGCTTCTGTAGATTCTGAGAGATATTGTTATACTGTATTATAATAATAGTAATTGGTTTATTTAGATTATTTGAGGAGGGAGAGAGAAAACCAGAGACATTTATTCTTCTTAGTCATAGCAATAATAATTCCATTATTCAAAACTGTGATACTAGTACAAGTAATTTTAAACATTTGAACTAATGGAACACTGCTCAGTAAAACTCTATGATGACACAGATGTCTTGTCTGTCTGATATGTTAGCCATTAGGCACAATTTATTATTGATCATTTGAAATGTGGCTAGTGAGTCAAAATCTTGATTTTATTTCACTTAAAGTAATTTTTATTTCATTAATTTTAATTTTAATTTGGTCACATGTAATATAGCCACATCAAATTGACCAGCACAAGTTTAAGATATTCACCTCTATTGTAGGAACTCAATGCCATGAGTTCCAGAGTGTTCTCGATCCATTGATGATTACAACATGGAGAGATTATTTTACAGGTTTTTTTTTTTGCCAACCATCTTCCACCTGCTACCACACTGTTTCTGCAGACAAGTTATAATTAGTTTTATTTCTAACTTCAACTTATTAAAGGTTTGTCCCTTGGCTAGAATTTTCATTTTCAAACTATCTTTTAGTATGAGATATTTCCAAAGATAAGTGATTTTATCAATTAGTGTATAAGAATTTTAATGGAGTCATTTCTCTTATTCTCTATGTTTCCTGGGATTATCTACCAGCTAAAGTTGTAAATCAATTACATACTAAATAATGACTTAATGAATTCATTTGTTAATATTTAATGATCACTTAATATTCTTTATCCCTCTGTTAACCACTAGTAATCCAAAATGATTAAAATGTCATCCCTGCCCTTGAAGAACTTACAGTCTTTAAGAGTTAAAGCACTGTAAATAAGCTAATTCATTTTTCAAAGCAGGCTTAATTAATACGAGGCCCCAGGGGAATTTCTCTACAATAAATATAAGTTTGCCAGAAGGAGAAAGTATTTATCACAAAATATCCTTTCTTTGGACTTACCAGTCTCCACAACCATTATTAATTTATTAGATACTATTTGGAGTTGGCAGAAATCCAATAGCCTAAATTGTTTCCAAGGTGGCTTGCAGAGTTAATAGGATTATGAAAAAATTAAAATTATAATTTATTCCTATGTACACATGGAACAAAGTACTTAGTGTTATATTCTGCCTGAACGCCTAGATATATTAAGTAGTATTATGCTTTATTAGTTGTTGCTCTTTTCAAAACTTTCACATGGAAAAGTCTTCTTCTTATATCCTTTGACATACCTTGTTCTCCCACCTTGTATATTTATTACTAGGAAGAATAAAAGCAAATGGAAGAATTCATTCATATTATGCTGTTAGTTTCAAAATGTTCTATTTTAGAAAAGACATGGAATAGGACTCAGGTGAAGAAAAGGGGTTTTTCTGGAAAATCATACAAATAGAAGGAGAATTTAGAAATTATAAAGCCAGGATACTATTGTGTATTATACCTACATTCCATGTACTGATAGAATTTTCATACAGAATTGTATTGTTATTTTAACCATAAATAAATCAAGCTTTAAGTGTAAATTTGGCAATCAATAGTTGAATCTCAGAACCTTTTTTAAATTTGATTTTTAAATTTCATTTATTTTAGAGTTTGGGGGTACATGTGAAGACGTACTAAATACATAGATTACATGAAGATGAGGTTTAGCTTCTAGCAAGCCCTAACCCCTCCAGTAGTGGACATGGTACACAATGAGTGGTTGTGTGCCCCCTGTTTTTCCTCCCTCCTTCACTCCCTCCTTTAGCAGTGCCTAACATCTGTTGTTCCTGCCTTGGGTCTTGTGTGTCCAATGTTTAGTGCCTACTTATGAGTGAGAATATATTATATTCAATTTTTTGTTTCTGTGATAGTTCACTTAGTAGTATGGCCTCCATTGGCATCCATGTTGCTACCAAAGAAAGACATGATTTTTTTCTTCTTTATGACTGTGTAGTCTTCCATTGTGTATATGTACAACATTTTCTTTATCCACTCCACTTTCAGTGAGCATCTGGGTTGGTTGCAAGTTTTTGCTATTGTGAATAGTGTTGCATTAACATACATGAGCAGGTGTCTTTTTGGTAAAGCAATTTATGTTTCTCTGGGTATACTCCCAGAAGTCTGATTGCTGGGTCAAATGTAGCTCAATTTTTAGTTCTTTGAGAAATTGTCACACTGCTTTCTACAAAAGCTAAACTAGCTTACGTTCCCACTTACAGTGTAGAAATGTTCCCTTTTCTTTGCAGACTCATCAACACCTGTTGTTTTTTGACTTTTTAATGTTAGCCATCCTGATCAGTGTGAGGTGGTATCTCATTGTAGTTTTGATTTGCATTTATCTGATAATTAGTAAAATTAACCATTTTTCATATGTTTGTTGGCTGCTGCATGTCTCCTTTGAGAAGTGTCTGTTAATGTCTTTTGCCCACTTTTTAATAGAATTATTCAGTTTTTGTTTTTGTTTTCCTGTCGATTTGATTGAGTTCCTTGTATACCCTGGATGTTGAGATTTTTTCGGGTGCATAGCTTGCAAATATTTTCTTTCTTACTATATGGGTTGTGACTTTACTCTCTTGATGGTTTCTTTTGCTGGGTAAAACTTTTAGCTTGATAAGGTCCCACCTGTCAATTTTCAATTTTGCTGCATTTGCTTTTGAGGACTTGGTCATGGATTCATTGCTTTCGTCAATGTCCAGGAAGGTGTTTCCTAAACTTTCTTCTAAGATTCTTATAGCTTGAGGTTTCACATTTAAGTCCTTGATCCATTTTAAGTTAATTTTTGTATGTAGTGATAAATAGATGTCCAGTTTCATTTTTCTGTATATGGTTATCCAGTTTCCCCAGCACCATTTGCTAAATATGGTTTCCTTTCCCCGATGTTTGTTTTTGTCGGCTTTTTGGTAAAGATGATTTGGTTGAAGATCTGTGGTTTGATTTTCGAATTCTCTGTCCTATTCCACTGTTCCATGTGTCTATTTTTGTACCAGTATCATTCTGTCTTGGTTACTGTAGCCTTGCAGTAAAGTTTGAAGTCTGGAAGTATGATGTCTCCAGCTTTTTTCTTCTTGTTAAAGATTGCTTTAGCTATCTGGGCCCTTTATGCTTCCATATGAATCTCTGTATTACTTTTTCCAGGTTTATGAAAAATGATTCTGATAGTGTGATAGGGACTGCACTTAATCTGTAGATTGCCTTGGGTAGAATGGATATATTGACAATATTGATTCGAAGAATCCATAAGCATGGGATGTTCTTCCATTTGTTTGTGTCACCTTTGATTTCTCGGAGAAGTATTTTATAGTTCTCATTATAAAGATTTTTACTTATGGTTAGATGATGCCAAAGTATTGTATTTTTGTCCTGGCTATCATGAGTAGAAGTAAGTGTGTGTGTGTGTGTGTGTGTGTGTGTGTGTGTGTGTGTGTGTGTGTGTGTATCAGATTTGTAAGTCACCCACTATAAGTCACCCACTGTAAGTTGAATATCAGAAGTAGTTAGGTAAAACTTTATCAGGTGGGTCCAAGCTTTCTAAATAAGGGAAATATATGTATTTTTTATCATATTAAAGTGAACTAATTGTTTTTCTCTTTGAGATAAAAGCCACAATTGCAATTATTCCATTGATATGCATCTAATGATTTGAGTTCAAGCAAATTATTTGTGAGATCAATCTTTTTTCATGCCAATATTAATAAGGTGCAGAATTGCCTTAAAGATTTAAAAATGGGTTAAAAATTAAATTGAACATAATTATAAACTTCATGACTTTGAAAGTCCTAAGTTCTATCTGTCCTATTTTTTTTTTTTTTTTTGAGTTGGAGTCTCACTCTGTCGCCCAGACTGGAGTGCAGTGGCCGCTCCCGGCCACCACAGCCTCTCCTGCTGGGCTCCAGCGATCCTTCCGCCTCAGCCTTCCGAGTAGCTGGAATTACAGACATGGGCTACCATGCCCGGCTGATTTTTTTATTTTATCGTAGAGATGAGGTCTCGCTGCCCAGGCGGGTCTCGAACCCGCGGGCTCAGGCAATCCACTCACCTCAGCCTCCCAAATGCGCGGGATTACAGGCTGAGCCACTGAGCCCGGCTTGTCCTATTTTTTAAAAATAATTATACTAAACTATTTTCTCAGATGCTAATTTTTTTGAGTGTTTCAACAATTTACTCCTATGAGATAGAACCTTTTTCTTTTAAATTGAGTAATTTTGTTAGGTCTCTAGAATGCTAAAATATTTCAATTTTTTTAAATTGAGGTTAAGATACAATTATTAATGGAAAAAAATACCTAAAACAAGTAATTTACCCAAGTGGCTCAAGGTGACCAGGAGATTGTCAGCCTTGTTGCAGAAAATATAACTCAAGTATTTGTCTTCCTCTTGGGTAAAATCATAGAAATATTCACTTGCCATTATATTTTATTACTTTAGAAGGATTTTGATCCATATAGAATGTTTGAAAGGGAAATCCTAAAGCATGGTATTTTATTTTCTAAAATTTTTGAATATTTTGAAATGAACTCCTCACCCAAGTATCTCTCTAGTATTTGACTAGAATAATTGAATCTTGCAATTTTTGGAGGGGGTTAAATATTAAAAAGTATTTCATATCAATTTTTGCATTTTATTCACAAGCTAGTTTAGACTAAAGGTTAGACTGTGAGTTTAAGTGCTGCCTCTCTTTGCAACATCTCCTTTCCAACATTTGACAGATGGAAAATGAGACATAGGTGGTTTAAATAACTTTCTCAGAGTCACACAGTTGAGGAATGCCAGCATGAAGACTGAGCATCTGACTCCAGGTTTGTAGCTATTTCTACTAAACCATAAGCCAGATGATATGTTTCTGGGACACTCAAATTTTTAAAAAAAACATGTTTGTATGTCCTTCTGTACAATACATGTTTGTTTGTTTTATATCTTTGCTATAACTGCATTATGAATACATCTCATATAGTTGTTAATTACAATGTGTAGCTTCATTTGTGTAAAGCAGCTTACTACTGATTTCAAGGCTAACTGCAGAAACCAAGTTAGCAGGACTATAACTTCAACAACAGTAACAAAAAAGTTGTTCCTTCTCTTCTCCAATTATTTTGCAATTAACTTCAAAGTCTAAAATGACTTAATTATAATGTAGCACTTTAAATATAAGCCAGAATCAATAACAACTCCTTGATTGGACACTAGAAGCTATTTTACAGGCTGCTGTTTTTTTTTTTCATGTGATGAATTTTGATTATTTCTCTCAGGCATTCAGAATTCATGAAAAGAATATGTTTTTGAATTTTAATTCTCTAGATTCTCTCATGGAACTCGTGAATTCATTTTCTGTTATTTGTAGTATTGAGTTATATCGCATACACTTATTTTCTACCTTAAATGTATTAGTGCATTAGAATTCAAAATACAGTGTATGTGACATAAAACTTATGAAATTTCGATAATTCATCAAAGTCAAAGAAGATCAAAGTTTCCTAAGTGAGAGAAGAATATTTCTCTGTGGACAAAGAAAACATGAAGTGTCATTATTACTGGCCAAATTTGCAAAAAATCATATTATGTTTAAAAGATTTATCAAGAAATATGTCTTTATTGTTTGCAAATGATGGTCTGCTTTGCAAAGAATGTGTTTTTTTTTTTTATCATGAGTGCATTATCTGTAGGAAATGGGAAAAAAGTGACAAAGAGAAGGGCAAACAATGTAAACATCAAAAGATGGATGAAGAAAAGAGAGGCACTCAGAATCCCAGTGTCAGAAATAACTGTAGCAATTATCTTCTTTATTTCTAAAGCAAATAGAGGAGATACCCCTAGACTATCCTAAAGGGAGGGAGACTCTCTGCTTAAATTTGTCTAGAAACAATAAGTTCATGAGATTATCTATGTTCTTGTTATATAGGTCTAGTTATTAGCAAGTCTTTTCTATATGGATCCAAAAACTGTTTTCTTTTGAAATTCAGGAGAAATCACTGACTTAATTCCTTTTCCCTTTTGAAAACTTTGTATACTTTAATTGCTATAATTTCCTTCAATAACTTATCTTCCCTAGACAATATTTCTCGACTTTTTAATCATTGATTAACATAATAATTTTCTGACTCCATTCACTGTATTTCTCTCTTACGTAAATATTTGTTGAGTTTTTAAAATATGGTAGGTAGTACTCTGTAAAGAGAAAAAAAAGGTTCTAACCTCTAATGTTGACTAACTGAAGTTAGCAAATTAAAGTGACAAAAGACGAATTAACAGGAGATTTATTTTGCATGCACATAGGAGCTTTACAGAAAATAAGTGAAAATTCAAAGAAGTGGTTAGACTTGAATGTTTATATATCATTTTAACAAAGGGTGATAAATTGTGGAGAAGGGACAAGACAAAGAAAAGAGATTTAGGTTTATCTGGTGATAAATTGTGGGATGGTAAATACATGAAAAAAATTAATGGAAGATAGGGGTTATTTTAATAAAATTTGTTTTTCAGACTCCAGTAGGTGCCCTTCCCTGTGCTGCATTGTCTTTAGCAAGAATCATTCCCTGCATCCTAGAGCATGAAAAAGAGCAGGGACATCTTAATGAAAGGAAATTTATACCCTGTTTTTAGGCAGAAAGAAGAAAAACATAAAGTCCCTTTCACACTTCCTGTTTCTTTACTGCATTTAGCTCAAAATAATCCTTATGTCAAAGTTGCATGTTTTGGGGTAATATATTCAAATCCCCTTCAACTCTAAAGGTGTTCTGAAAAAAGGGGCAACTATCTTCTTTAGTAACAGAAAAAAAATCAAGATTATATTAAAATTTTTTAATCTATTAATGAAGCCTGATGCTAAGTGCTCAAACAGTTCTTATATATATCTTACTTTTAAAATTCCAAATTGAAGCTTTACATTTTTTGTTTGTTAATTTTTCTTTTCTCTGCACGTAATTTCAACTTTAAAATACTATATTTTAACATCCCAAATAATAGCTATGTTTTAAACCTTAACTCATTTGAAAATCTTTAAAATGCAGCATCTGAATATTCATTTAAATAGTTGATCATGACAAGTTGCACAGAGCCCAACCTTGACTTCTCTTGACAGTATTATTAACAACTTTCCAAGGAGGAGGAGAAAGAGTTAAAAAGAAACAAGCAAACAAAGTAAAACAAAGAAATAAAGCAGGATTTGAGATGTGTTACACTGGATCCAATGTGAAAATAACCAGACAGGCAATATGAGCAATAGGAGAGGTAAGTGTTACCAGAAGGAAGAGATTCTACTCTATCATAGGAGTTTCATAGGCAGTGATCATAGTGAGTAATTGTGTGTACCCTGAAGAAAAAAAAATTACCTGGGTTTCAATCCTGACTTCACAAAATAATAGCTGTGACTTAGACAAGACATTTAATTTCTAGGTCTTTATTTCTTCACCTGTACAATGGGAACAATAAGTGTGACTCATAAGATTAGAATAATAAGTCAAAAGACTGAGTTAACAAGTCTAAAGGGCTTACAACACTGCCTGATAAGGGGTATTATTCAATAAAATGTCAACCACATCATTATCAAGGGAAAATTCTCTTCTAAATTTAACAATAAAGTCTCTTCTGTAGGTTCTCAGACCAGAGTAGAGACATTAATCCATGAAAAAAGACATTGCTGAAAGTTGAATCTATCTATGTAATGACTATTTTTCTCAAGGCCTGAGGAAATGAGAGCCTGGGTAGAACAGATGGGATGTTGATATTTGCCTATCCAAGCAAAGCCAACTTTGTAGAAACCCTAACTGAATTTTGGAGATATTTACAAAAAAATACATATAGAGTTTCTACTCAAATGGGATATCATGTGGAGAGTCTGTGGCACAGGCTAGCTACACACTTGTGGGAATTGGTTAATTTAGGTATGCAGAGGTAGTTCTCTTTCATAATGCTCTCCCTGGAATGACTGAAAAAGTATGTGCAATTATGTAGTTGCCCTAAATACCGGCCAGGTAACAGCACATTTGCAGGATGGGAGATGGGGTGGGGGTGGGTCATGATTTTGACACTTTTTTAAGGGACTGAAAATCTGGTAAAAGTTTATTTCACAGCAGTTTCTCTGATGCCATAATAGTGAGTGATATAAAGGGATACTATTGTGAAAAGTTATTTTACCAGGCAAGAAACTTGCAAAAGGATTTATATTTCAAAATGACAGTGTCCTAAAACTCACATCAAAAAATGTCTTGAGAAAACAGGCCCAGAATTGTAGCCTATGGAACTATATTGCTCAGATTCTTAGACCCCCCCTCCCGCCAAAAAAAAAGATTGTCTGGGATTTTATTCATCAGTAGAACTTTGTACACAGAACAAGATGTTAATGTGCTATAGATGAAGATGTTAATTTCAGACTAACAAAATCTTCCTATTAAAAAGAAGTGAATTGTGTATTGCTCTGCTATTCTTTTCTAGCAATTTAAACAATGCAATGGTTTTGTTTTATTAGGGTCATAAATTATGCCCTTAGTTTTTGGAACTTTAGAGTACCTTAGCATCAAACACTAATGCTATATAGGTATGTTTAGCACTGATATATTTAACTTTTCCTTTTTAAAAAATGTTTTGAAACCAAGATTTCAAGTATTTGGAAATGTACTTTTGAAAAGTCACAATATTTGGATATTAACATAATGTTTGAGTAGTTCTACGTTTTTTGTACTACTGCGCTTGATTATTTTGACTTTTAGAAACATTTCTCAAAGAATTCAGAATGAATTTATCTCCTAAATATTAATTTTTTATTCTGTTATTTTATTTTCATAAAAGTTAAAATTCAAGTCAAGCATCTTAAAGGTAGAATAAATGTAATTTTTCATTGCCAATTTTAAAAACTCAACATTTATCAACTTTTTCTCTCTTCAGCATCTTGCAATTTATCATCGTAGTTTGTTCAGTAGACTTGCACTAGAGTTCAGGCCTAGTGAATATCTGTTCTATTCTTCAAGTGTTTTTATAGCTGTTAAACCTTAGAAATAATCAGAGTAGTTTGGTCAAATAGCAAATATTCTGCTGTGCCTTTTGCTTATTTTTCTATTATCTCCTGACTTCTTAGTTCTGGTCCCATCCTCTTGCTCTCAGTTCACACAAATATGTAATGTAAGAGAAAAACCCAGTGCTTTCGTAATTAGTTATTCTAGTTTATTTTATAGCAGTAAATTAGGAAACCAGTTTGCTACCAGAGGTTTTTGAAAAGAAAATTCAGATGAGATCTCTCTTAACAACTTAATTGAAAATTGAAGAAAGCACGGTTAATAAATGAAGTAGTCGAAGTGTTAAGCCTCTGCAGATACTGGGGGAGAGATGATATTTGCCTTTGAAAAAAGGTATTTTGAAATGTTCTTGGTGCCGGTTTCCCAGAGACATAAACTCTCCATTTAACTGTCTCAGAAGTAAATAGCTTGAAGAAATGGAAGTAATATGCAGAAGGTAGATAAATGAGTAGATTTACGTATATGTACATTCAATATTCATATTTCTATATATTTTTAATATATAAGAAATTACAAATAAAGTGGACTTTGTTCTTATGCCTTCCTGCATCTTATGTTATAAGTTCTGATGCATAACTACTAAGGCTATTCATCCCTGATGTATGATAATATGCCATAAATTGAGAAGTGACTAATACAATTTTAACCAAGCTGTCAGATCCGATATCATATGATCAATTCTTTATTTGCTATCAATCCTAAGTTTCTAAAACTAGATAAACACATGAACTTTTTCATAAGTTCTCACATTTTACATCTGATTCTCCTTTTCTATAACCAATGATCTCTTTTCTTCTCTGATAACATTCCTGTGCAATGTTTCAACGATTTTTTTTCCTGCATATGGATGCATATGCTATTTCAAAGAAAGAATCATTCATAAGAATTTGTTCATCATTTCACAGATGAAACTATGAGTTTCTGTTCTTTTTTAGGTGACATTGTGCTTAATTTGTAGTAGAATGCAACTGGATGCTCCATTTGTTTAGGAATTCAATTTTAATGAGCTTATTTCCAGAAAATGGACACCAGGTTTTTAGTCTAATTTTTAGGAGATTTTAGAGTATCACTCTTCTAAGCGTGGTCAATGCGGAAGCACCACTGGTGTCACCTGCAAGCTTATAGAAATGCATGACCTCAATTCTAACCAAAGAATGCTTGACTCAAAATCTGCACTTTAAGATCCTTAGGTGATTCGTATATGCATTAAAGTTTGACATTTTTTTAGCATGCAAAGTAAGCCTCTAGCACTGATCAAATGTTCAGTGTGAAATGTGAACAATAGTCATGAGAGAGAATTCATGAAGCTCAGGGAAGCAAAATGGCGAAATATGTTGAACAATATCAAGGAAGATGGAACCTTTCATGCACTCCAGCATAAAATATAAAAATAATGACATTATCCTAAGATAATGTTAATATTTGAGGAACTTTTGATATCTCTTAGTTTTACTAAATTACTCTAATAAAACACAGAGCTTTCATGATGATTTTACAAATAAAGCATCCTTAAATTCTATGGATTATATCTTAATTGCTGTCATTAATCAACTTCACCAGATAACACTATAATGAGAACATAGGTGGAGCCACAAGAAAAATGCTGCAGAAAAGATTTGTGTATTTTCCAGAAATGATATATACATGAAGTTTTAGCTGTAGCAGAGTATTATTTTTTATTTTACCAAATTGTCGTGTGTGTGTGTGTGTGCGTGTCTTTGAAGGTTAGTCTTCAATGAGGTTTCAATCAGCTTCTATGTAGTAGTAATGGTGTTGAGCTGACAAATTAATTGTTTAGAATTCACTTACAGAATAAATAGAATAAGCATTAAACTTAAAAGTAGAACAATGTTGTACTTTTTAGAATTTTTTTCATTTGCATGCACCTGTTCAAACTTCTACAGAAAAGAACCTTTTTAAAAGTCATGTTATAAATTTAAGACCAGTTATAAACTGGGTCAGTTCTGTTGTCCAGTGTCTGATTTTCCATTTCGCGCATTTCTATTGACCTTTGCTTTTTCTTACCCTCCCTGTTTCAGGTCCTGTTGACCAGTTTTCTGCTCATTACCATGCGTATAAATGTTCAGAAAGGGCACATGGAACAAAAATAAATCAATGAATTTTTTTCTTTTTTTGCAAATATACCTGGCAAAAAAAAATTGCTGGAGGAAGCAAGACACAGTAGAATTCTTGCTATAAGATTCTAGTTTGTATTCACTGTAGAGCAGAATTAATTGTCAAGTAGACCAGTTTTGGAGTGCCTCAAACAGAATAGAGTGATAAAGGATAGAAGTCTATCTGGCATATTTGTTTGATATATGGGTTTGATAAATTTTTTTCATTATTTTCACGATCCACAGCATAGAAAATCAGAAAATTGCTTCTGCTGTTTCTGGTTTGCATTTCTTCCTGAGTCACAGACATTTCTTTTATTTTAATTTTAGATTCAGGGGGTACAAGTGCCTGTTTTTTACATGGGTATATTATGTTTTGAAGGGGATTGGGGTTCAGGTGACCCATTTGCCAAATAGTGAACAGTGTACCAAATAGATAGCTTCTGAACTCTTACACCCTCCTGTCTCCCCCTTTTAGTGTCTCCAGTATCTATTATTTTTATTTTTATGTTCACTTAACTTCCACATATAAGTGATATTTGGTTTTTTGGTTTTGATTCATTTACTTGCAATAATGTTCTCTATCTCCATCCTTGCTGGGCAAAGGACATAATTTCATTTTTTTATGGCTTCATAGTATCCCATGGTGTACATATACCACATTTTCTTTATCCAGTTAATTGTTAATGGGCACTTAAGTTGATTCCATGACTTTGCTATTTTCAATAGTGCTGCAATGAACATACGAATCAGGTATCTTTTTTATATATTGATTTGTTTTCCTTTGAGTAGATACCTAATATCTACTGGGATTGCTGGGTGGAATGGTAGTTCTATCTTTAGTTCTTTGAGAAATCGCCAAACTGCTTTCCACAAAGGTGGAACTCATTTACATTCCCACCAACAGTGTATGTGTGTTCCCTTTTCTCTGCGTCTGTGCCAACATCTGTTGTTCTTTAACTTTTTAATGATCGTCATTCTGATGTAAGATGATATCTCATCATGGTTTTAATTTAAATTTCTCTAATGATAAATAATGTTGACCATTTTTGCATATGTTTGTTGGCTACTTATGTGTCTTCTTTTGAGAGGTGTCTATTCATGTCCTTTGTCCATTTTTAAATTTTTTTATTTTTTCCGTGTTGAGTTGTTTGGGTTCCTCCTAGATTCTGGATATTAGAATTTTTTCTGAAGTGTAATTTGCAAATATTTTCTCGCATGCTTTAGATTTTCTATCTACTCTGTTGATTATTTCTTTTGGTGTGCAGAAGCTTTTTAGTTTAACTCTCATTTGTCTCTTTTTGTTTTTGTCACACTTGCTTTAGGGGTCTTCATCAAACATTCTTTGCCTAGGCCAATGTCCAAAGAGTTTTTCCAAGGTCTTCTTCTAGGATTTCCATATTTTCAGGTCATACGTTTAAGTCTTTAATCCATCTTCGGTTAATTTTTATGTATGGTGAGAGGCAGGGGTCTAGTTTCACTTTTCTGCATATGGCTAGCCAATTTTCCCACCACAGTCTAATGAATAGGACATCCTTTCCACATTGTTTATTTTTGTTGGCTTTGTTGAAAATCAGTTTGTTGTAGGTATGTGGCATTATTTGTGAATTCTTTATTCTGTTCCATTGATTTATCTCTCTATTTTTGTTCCAGTACCATGCTGTTTTAGTTATTATAGCCTTGTGGTATAATTTGAAGTTAGGCAGTGTGATGCCTGTACATTTGTTCTTTTTTTCTTAGGATTGCTTTGGCTATTCAGGTTCCATTTGATTCCATATAAACTTTAGCCTGTTGATTTTTTTTGTTTGTTTTAGTTTGGAGAAAAAAATAATATTAGTATTTTGATAGGGTTTGTGTAGAATCTATAGATTGCTTTGGGCAGTATAGTCATAATAAGATTAATTCTTCCAATTCATGGGCATGGGATGTTCTTCCATTTGTGTCATCTGTGATTTCTTTCATCAGTGTTTTTGTAGTTCTCCTTGTAGAGATCTTTCACCTCTTTGGTTAAATGTATTCCTATGTATTTTATTTTATTTTATTTTATTTTATTTATCTATATGACTATTGTAAATGGGGTTGAGCTCTTGATTTGGTTCTCAGTTTGAGCACTATTGGTGCTGACAATTGCTACCGCTTTTGTATGTTGATTCTCTATCCTGAAACTTCACTCAAGTCGGTTTGTCTAGGAGACTCTTGGAAAAGTTCTTAGGATTTTCTAGGTGAACAATCATGTCATCAGCAAACAAAGACACAATGGCTTCCTCCTTGCCAATTTGGATGCCATTTATTTCTTTCTCTTGCCTGTTTGCTCTGGCTAGCAACTCCTGTACTATGTGGTGCCAAATAAATTTTCAAGGTGGTATCGCAATTTTAAAAATTCATCAGAATGGCTCATAAATCTAAGGAATTCTTCTCTGGTATCCCAATAACAGATATCTTTAGTTGATAAATTTTTGCAGGCCATCCAGATATCCGCTTAGTCAGTTAGTATCTTTAACACTACTAGCTATAATACAACTTTCTGCATGTATGTTTTCAAATCTGAGCATCATTGTTTTCTGTTCTTTTACTCTTCACAAACCTTCATATTTAGTATGCTGTGAAAGGAGTAATTGTTTTATAAAATTTGGAGAAAAGTGACTATTGCCAGTAGATTATATTTGATATCTGTGAGAAAAGAGAAACTTTTTTTGCTGACTCATTAGTCACCAAATACTGTTTATTTAGAAGTTGTTGAATTATTCACATAAATTGGAGACATTTGCTCTGTTTAAAAAAAGAAAGCCAAGGTGCTATTTAATGAACTGAAGCAATTATAAGAGAACACTCAAAGGCCCTGTAGTGACTCCCTTCAGGATATATCAGGGCAAATCTGGCTGAGTTTTTAATGTTGGCACATTAAACTTAAGCTCGAGTCTAGTTAAGATGTTATCTTTTTAAATATCCAAATGATTACTAGGCAGTATCTATTCTTCCTCTTAGGGTTTTGTATTGCTTGAAACATACTGACTTGTCCTATATCAGTTCTACCATGAAGAGGATATAACAGTGGCAGATGTTAGGAAGTAAAATCTGTGGTTGAAAAACAGAAAGGCAGATCATTGTGCCATATGGCATTTGGACCTGTGATGTTGACATGCTTCATGCTGGGCGCCAACCTGCTGAGCTAACCAGGCACTGAGGATGTGCCAAGTGGCAAAATTAGCAAGACTTTACCAGGAAGAGGTGGAAACTGCCATGTGCCCAGTCTACTTGATTTCAGAGAATGGTCTATGAGTGTGGAAATAAGCCCATGGTGATAGACCGATTACATGACTAAAGGAAGAGTTTTTGTGCTATGGGTCAGTTGGCAGATCACTAAAGAATTGGGCTTGACCTTAGCAATACACAATATTGAAAATCTTCTTTGTATTAATGGAGGACAATCAAAGGTCACAGAGAATGAGTATTCAACCATTAAGAGAAAGCATGTAGAAACTGTGCTCATAGTTAGGATTTATAGGATTTGTTGAAAATAGGTAACACAGTTTCTCTAAGCATGACTGATATTTAGCTGGTATGCATTGCCCAACCACACTCGTTGGTAACGTATTGAAACTCCTCAATTCTGATTTTAAATAACTGCTACTCAGTGTCCTCATGGGATCCTTCAAATAATCCCAACTCCTCAGACACAAGTGGGCAGGGCAAGAGGCTAGCCCGGCACCCCTCCTCTTACCTGCCTCTCAGCCAGCCTTGGCATGCCTCTCATTTGCCATCTTCTGTCCCCTTCTCTTTGTCCCTTGTCAGAATAAGCTCAGACACCTGGACTTGGTGATGGTCCCACAGCCAAAGTTCATGGTAACCCACAATTGGCCAAGATTTCCCTCAATTTACCTTCTTATGGGTGGTAATAAAAGCTGTAGCCTGCACAGTATATTTCATGTGTTGTTAAATAGTTGAGTATCACCCTGAGTGTACTGATGTAGCACAGCTTCTCAGTCTTGAGGTCTAATATGGTTTTTTTTTTCTCTTTTCCTCAAGATCCTTTTGCAGTCTCCTTTAGAAAGAAGACAGATTGAGAAAGAGACAAAAAGACAGCGATACATAGGTTTCATTGCTTTGTTTGAGATTGTTGCACAATATAATATAGTAATAAAGAAACCAGGTTTCAAAGACATAAGAGATCTGAATTCAAATAATAGCATTACAACTTTGTGACCTTGACAAAGGTATTTAACCTCTGTAATTTTCAATTTCCTCATCTATAAAATAGCAATTATAATACCTAACTCATAATGTTCTTGTGAGGATTTAATAAGATAATGGACATTATATGCTTACAACGGAGCCTGGAACATAGGAAGTACTCAATAAACAGCAATTATCCTATTAATGCTGCATTTACAAAATGCAATAAAGAACAGTTTGTTTTCATTAAAAGTAAATCAGAAAATCATTTTCAGACTTCATATCATTTTGAATGTCATAAGAAATTAAATTTTAAAGACTAGCTTTCATCAATAATATTTTATTTTTGGTCTAAAATATGCAATGTATATACTTTACCAATGATTCAGGAGTTTGTACCATTCTATGGTTTTTAAATTGGGCTGTTTAACATTCTATCTTCCTTTCAAGCATAAATTGGCTTATATAAAAATCACCATGTCTCACACCATGATTCTTCCAGTGAAAAATGATTAACTACATATGCTCTAACTGATCCCTCTCACTGCAATACTATTTGCATGCTACTCAGGTCTCTCAAACAATTGTTTATTTTTTCATATACATCAAAGAATTTAATTTGAAAATATGATAGAGTGATGTAAGACATATATTTATTATCTCTATTTTTTCGTATTCACTCAATCCAAGCAAATATTGGATTTTTTCCTTCCAAACGGAATAACCAGTGAACAATTCCTATAAAATAACTTTTATTTTCATAAATGTACCAGATCTTTTTACACATTGCTTGTATATACCACAGTGACTATGGATCATTTGACCAGAAGTCATAGAGAAAACTTTTCTCTAAATAGAAAATACAGTTTTGCGGTTTGGGGTCTTTCTAAAGTCAGTATATGTAGTTTAATTTTGTCTTAAGTGAGAGCTATAATATAAAAATCTTGTTTTCTAGTTTTTGTGGAGTTGCTTTCCTTTAGTCTGAATTAGGGTGATGAGCTAATTTGACAAGAAATGTTACTTCTTATGGATTCTCAAAGAGTAGTCCTACTCACATTTTTTTCTTAACCTTAAAACAAGGAAGTACAGAAACGTTGTGTTTACTAGTTTTAGTGGTTTTAAAAAAATATTTAGTCATTAAATGTTGACTTTCTTACTATTCTTGATGAAAACAAAATGGTGCCTTTCAAGGACTTTGGTAATAATTTATACATTGATAATTTCTTTGACTATTATCACCCGACCAATACAAAACCAAACTCTTTCTGACATTAGCTTATGCTTGGCTTCTAGGCCTTACCTGGGAACCTGTATTTAACCTTTTATTATATTGACCTACAGAGGAAGAGATTGGAAAAATATCTTTTTAAAAAAAATTTCCTTTTAAGAGTGACCAATAGCAATGCCTCTTTGTGGACAGCATTGGGCTCAGAAGCAATATCTAACACATTTGTGGAATCAAAGATCAAATGATTGTCAGCTGTCTGACATGTGGGCAAGCCAGTTGGCTGCTCCCACTCAATGTCCCTTTCTGGCATTATGATCCGTTTCCTCTGAGAACTGTGTGGAACTTCCTGATTTTGGCTTGTCTTTTCCAGTCAAGCATTAGTCTTTAAAAATGCTTCCTCCCAGGGAGTCGTCTCTGCTTCTAATTGGGTAGACTTTCCACACTGCCCTGAACTTAATGGCAATCAGGAGTTATCACCCGGTTACAATAGGTAAAGTAACTCCAGAGAACAAGAGGAAAATGCAACTGGTTTTAGATATGAAACACTTATTTTCTAGTCTGTGTTTCTGAAGAAAGATACTCCCAAATGGAACATTCTGTCTTCTGCTTCCTTATTTTATCTGCAAATTGGGTAAATCTTTTCCTCACAGTGCAGTTTTAAGTAATGACTGAAACATGTTGGGCTTCTTGAGGACTCAGTAGGATTTCTGACTTTTGGAGATAAAAGCTGTCTTTTTTATGATTTATTGATTAAATGTGTTTTAAAAACTCAGAGCGTTGAGTACCAACTTTACAAATCAGCAAAATTGCCACCCCAATTTGTGAATGAGTGTCAATCAATGAATTGCCCTCCTCTCTCAATCAAAAGCACTTTTATTATTTACTGTAATTACAGTCTTTAGGACCAATCTATTGTTTTCCTAAGAATCCTGTTTAATGCAAACATTACCTGTGAGAGGTAGAACCTAGTATATCAAGTTGGCTAGCGAAGAGCAGGGCTCTAAGAGATTTTTAAAACCATGCAGGTACATTTTAATCTAGGTGAAAAGAGAAGAAGGAAGCTGGAAAGTAATTTCTGAAGCTTTTAACAACGGGTGTCAAGGACTAATCCAGCAATCTAGAAACATGTAAAGAATGCATGAAAAAAATAAAAGAACATCTAAAACATTGAAATAAACACCATTTTTAAATCCATCAGGCTGAGTTCCCTCTATTAGTCCTGGGTTTAATAAATGGCAATGTTGCAATGACAGTCACCATAAAAAAGTAATTTCATTTATTTTCTTATCTATTTGCATTTATAATGGAAAGTCAGAAAGCAAGACAGTCCACTGGCCTGATACATTTCTTTTTTCTAAAGTTATAATTAATGACAACAATATTTTGGCTGTGTCCATACAATATTTTTCATTTGCCAACTTTGTCTATATTCTAAGTGCTTACAGTTTCTGTGGAGGTGAACGTTATGACGTTTTGGATTCAGATGTCTACAGTCAGTAACATACAAATCACTTGATATATCTAAATTGGACAGAAAACACACACACACACACACACACAGACATATGCGCACACATGGGGCTCTCTATTTTAACATAACAATGTTTTCTGATATGATCCAGAAGACTTCAGTTAGTGAGCCTTAACTAGCATCCATTTATTTATATTCATAAGAGTATATACCATAGCTACTTTGAACATAGCAGAATTGCTTTAATGTAGCACAATCTTCCTCAGGTGACCAGACATGCTTTTTATTTATTAAACACATAAATAAAGCTCTACATGTTAGATAAAAGGAATTTGCCTACACTGAGACCGCTAAAGAGGAAGAATTTTTAAATTCTGGAACAAGTTATCAAAGCTGCAAAATCTTCTTCCCCAGGGCTTTAAAAATTAGGACAAATGTCAGAGATGACTTAAGGATAGTGCGGCTGGACGTAATCAATCACCTTTACATCTCTTCCAGTTTGTGAATCTTCACAACATCCATTTGAAATATGTAAACACAAAAGCCATGACTGGAATTTTATTTGAGTGTTACTATTAGTATTGAGTACACATAAATCTTTAGAGGCTCTTATTTATATTCTAGTGTCCTCAAGTGTAATCATATAGATTACTCTAACAAATGATGTCAATTAATATTGTTTTATTTAGATGTTGAAGCACATAAATCCAATTTTAATTTCATCTGCAATACTATAAATTTCTTTCATTTTTTTTCACTTAATGTAAAATATAAGTTTGTCAAGTGAGGTAGCGCACATGTGAAAGTAAATTGTGTTTAAAAATAAGAACAGGATCTTCTGAAATAAACACAATTCTAGGAAAGTTGTGTTACTTCTATAAAGGCATTATGTGATTCAATACCATGTTTTATATTAAGTGGAAATATGGTATACTATATCATTATATTATAACTAACGTTTCAAAACAACATGAAATAAATAATGTTCACATGATTCACAGTTTTATAAATGACCTAAATTGCTTAAATTTTTTGATTTCTCAGATGTGATAATTATAACAGATATTATGAAGCAATATTTTCAGATTCTAAGCTGCATAAAAAATTTTTCCCCCTTAAAATATTAATGATAATCTGTCTGCAATACATCCAAGAAACTAGGTCTAATTGTGTGTGAAAAGTATTTCTTAAAAAATCAAGGAAAAGAGTATATATATATATACTCTTAATCTTAATCTTTCATATATATATATGAAAGATTAAGCACTTGCAATCAGGTTAATCATACTTCAGAAACCTTAATAGATAACTTAGTTACAATGGTACTAAAAACTTGTTTTTAAATAATTCCAGGAAAGTTAATTTTTAAGGCACTTGTCACAAACTCGATTTAATAAAGAAAAAAAAATTCTTCAAGATTAAATATTTAAAAGCTAAACATTGTAAAGTAGCCTATCATAGAAAGAATCTTCATATTTCTCGCTATTTTTAAATCAGTACTAGGCTTTACTAAAAATTGAGTTTCAAATAATTTTTCCAAATATAACCAAATTTTAATTTTCCAAATGAATAGACAGATATAATTAGATGAAATCCAAAGCTACATACTTTTAAATTTCTGAATTTTGAAGTTATCTTGTGCTTTACATATTAAATTTCATGATAGCTTTAGATACCAAATTATATTTTCTTTATTTGTATCAACTGTTAATCAATATATTTTTGTTGCTACATTGTGTTAGCCAATATTGTAAAGCAGAAGAGGAAAATAAAGAAGTGAAAGGTATATAGTCCAGGAAATTGATGTGAAACTGCATATATGATTGTTTATAAACTATACAGTGAAGTATGTATTACTAAAACGTGCTATAAACCAACGTTGGTACAGGTTAATTGAACAAGGTGAGAGCAATGACATTGACAAAAACTCACATTTGCATGATATATCTCAACCATGATTTTATTTGCTCTGTATAGCAGCAGTGTGAGGTAGACTCTATTATCATCTTTATTTTCAAATGTGATAGAAGAGTCTCATTGAAGATTAGGTACTTCATTCAAGTTTAGAAAACTAGTAAATAGCAACTGAAAACTCAAATTCAACTGTTTCATCCCTAAATCTCATATGCTTTCCACCATGTTGTACTGCTTTTCACAAAGAAAATTGAGTGTTGAATCAAGAGTTTGAGCTTGACCTTGAAGGATTTCATTGTGCAAAGACCAAACAGAAGATTTCCTTTTCAGATGATGGTATTGCATAATGGAAAATCCAGAAGTGGGAATAAATTTTGTGTATTTTAGGGAGGTGAAAGATGACAGTGAATGAAGGAGAGTGTGGATATTGAAAATTAATTGTAAACAATACTAACGGACTCACAATTAAATCAGGCCAGAGAGTTTGGTTTTGATATTGCCAGCAACTGAGAACCATTATAATTTTGAAAGTAGTCATGGGGTAAAAGTGGTATTTGTAGAACCTGGCCACAGCATACATGCTATAGTAACTTTTAGCATGTCAGAGGGGAATTCAAATTGGCTAGGAGTATATTATATTATACTATTATATATATATAGCATGTATTCTATGTCATGTAGCTTTCTAGGTACTTGCATTAGGGAAATGGATGAGCAATAACCAGTGATATCAGCTATCTCATCATCTCATATAGAAGAAAAGAAGCATAAATACAGTACTCATGAATGCATTTGTAAAAGACCACAAAGTTTGGAGAAGTCAGAAAAACTTTGCAGGAAAAGTAATGACAATCTACCATTGAAGAATAATTATGTGTTTCCTAGGTGGAAGATGGAGGGCAGTTTATAAGAGAGCATGTGTTGCTGTTATTATGTACATATGCATGGCACAATGTACATAACAACAACAACAGTAATAGTGGGACTAGAGTATAAGCGGCATGAGAAAGAATGGTGGAAAATGTGTTTAAGACACAGGTATTCTGGTCAGTTTTTGGAAGACTTTGTATGCTTTTGACTTTCACTGTGGACGGGACACAGAGACTTTGGATGGAGAGAGAAGTTTAGATGAATATTAGAGGCAGAGACTAGTGTGACAAAGAAATGGGAATATAGCAGGTGCAGTCTATATTTTGAAGGAGTGAAAATTGTTTAAAAGAAGGAAAAAGAGATACCACTTGAAGGAAAGTTTAAGGAGCAAAAGTGACTTTATTCTTGTGTGTAGGTTAAGGAAATTGAATGAGATTGCAAGCAGAGGAATTAGAACCATTGGAAAAATATAAATGGTAAATACAACCAAGAGGTTATCCTTAACAGGAAAAATAACCCTGCAAAAGTGGAATATGATGTGTAAAGTAAGGAGGTTAGTTTTGGCAGAAAGGAGTGATGCTGTTTCTGCTAAGATACAATGATGTTGGGACAAGTGCAAATATTTGACTGTATTTGCTATTATAGAAGAAAAATCTCTTCCTCTTCACAAAATGCACCATCTCAATTTTTAAAATCAGAAAATACATTTGATGAGGCTTATGCCTTATCTTACCCCTTATTACTGAACAGAATGAGGTATTTACTCTATAGTTAAAAAATAATTTAAACCTTCAAAATGATATCGATGAGTTACATTATTCTTGCATTATCCTAGAAGGCTTGTTTGTAAAATAAGATTTAGCTTAAGAAATGAAACCTATTTCAACTAATTGGGTTAGACTTATAAATAATTTAAAAGTATAAATACCATCTTTATGTGTTGATATAATTTAAGTCCCTTAAAGATGAAGTTTTTCTTTTAAATTACTATATTTTGAATTTTGCTGCTTGCTTAGGTCATCTAATATTAGATTTAAGGAACTGGAAATGCTTTCTGAATGTGTTTTACTGAAAGCTGAGGTGATATCCTCACCAGGACTACAATACTTGTTGACAATTTGACGTATCTTTGTACTATTTTGAAATTTCTCATGTCTTACGTTGTCACTCCAATCCCTATCCTAGTTCCCCATACCCAGCTTCTCATAATTCAGCAGCTAAAGATGTAATGCCAGGTATTGCAGAGAGTCTCCAACCAGGGTCCTTGTTGTGTTCAGTTTATGATCTCTGGCTGTGAAATGTTATAAAAGTCTTCATGAGATGAGTCATTTGGTTTAACACAACATTGACACATTCTCAGGAATTCATGCAGACTTCGTTATCACATACTTTTCTCCTTGTCACAGAGGTAGATAAATAGTGGTGATGATCAGATTGGCAATTCTTCCAATTCACAGGTGGACTAGAAGAGCTTGATGGGGTATGCACACTTTTACTGCACAATGAAGGTTAGGAATCAAGGAGGGATAATTTCCTAAAGCAATAGTACATTAAATACCCATAATGCCTGGCTTCTGGGAGAATCTCTGTTGAGGCAAGCATTGCTATTTTTCAAACTGCCTCTTTCTCTATTTTCCAGAAAGAACAACAACAAAATACTTGTTTTAGCAGTTTTCCAACTGTAATGTCCTAGCACTGGTCAAAGTGGTTGAAATATTGATTCCTTCAGTTTTGAGGTTAATTCCCAAGGCCTGGGGCAGACTACAAATAATCTCTGCTATTTACTCCAGTGTACCTTGCAGATATTGCTATTGTCGTAATGTGCTTTGATATGAAAATCTGGGAAGTTCTGGTTAAAGTACCGTTCATTCATTCATTCATAATCCAGCTGCCTTATGGGTCCAGTGGAAATCAAGGCAACAGTATATCAAAGAAAGGGAATATGACAATGGCTAGAAATTAGAAAGAAAACTAATTTCTCTCTTGTCCCTACATGTCACCACTAGGAATAATCTAATAGTTCTATAGGTTGCCTTTAAGAAATCCAAATACTTTTTCCATTTTATCAAAATTTATAAGCAACTGAGCCATTTTTCTGGCCACCAGATACTCAATTTACTCCTACTGCCATGTTCCTCAGTTACTTAACAGTCTTAAAAATAAAAAATCATACTTTTATTTGTGCCAAAAGTATATCACTTAAAAAAAAAACTTGCTGCTTATAGAAACTGCTGATTCATTTTTGGTTTCTAACTATAACATTTCTAAAATCTCCCGGTTTTATGAAGAGTTCTTTCTATGGTTTAGTTTGGAATTTTTACAAACAGATCCAAATATAACTGGCAAAGCACTTCTTGGACATTTATACAAGGACACATGTTTTCAAATTTTTAGGGATCAGTCAATTAATTTTATAAAGAACTACTTTATGATTGTCATAGATGTTTACAGTTTTTTAATATTAATTTATGCTTTGTAATTTTATTTTTCAATGAATTTATGTTACTCTTACAAATATAAGGTTAAATAGCTAGACACTCTCAGTAAAAAGTATTTCACTTACTTTTATACCTGTAATTTACATTTAAATTTGTGTATTTGTATTTTACTATTATACCAGGAGTACCAAAAAATGTATACACATTTTTTTTTTGAGTTGGACTCTCACTCTGTCGCCCAGACTGGC
>NW_007245769.1:1233725-1281854 GCF_000164805.1 Carlito syrichta | reverse complement strand
GTAGAGATGAGGTCTCGCTGCCCAGGCGGGTCTCGAACCCACGGGCTCAGGCAATCCACTCACCTCAGCCTCCCAAAGGCGCGGGATTACAGGCTGAGCCACCGAGCCCGGCTATGTATACACATTTTAAGAGATGTTTGCCTGAATCAGAAGTGTCTGAACACTGATGGTAACAACTTTGAGCACCTCTTGTAATTACAGAAGTCAAACGTGACTTGTATTCACATCTTGTTATTGGTATATACTGAGTGTTACAATTTTAATAGTTTTTTCTTTCCTAAAATGTGTATACGTGCATGTATTTTTTGGTACCCTATGTATGTGTGCATGTGTGCGTGTGTGTGCGTGTGTGTGTGTGTTTGTGTGTGTGTGTGTGTGTGTTTATATATACATATATGGAATTAAATGTATGTTTTTAGAAATATTGATTCTCAAGTTATAGAAACATGTCATAGTGTCATGAGTTATTCATTGGGGAGACAGGTGCTTGACTAAATTAATAGCCTTATATAGCAGTAATTATATAAATACACATAAAAATTACAGAGAAATCTGTCAGTAACCACACTTCAGCTAGTGAGGCTGCATTACAAAAAATTTGTTTATAGTCCTTAAACACAAAAGATTGAGAGAAAACAGTTTAGTATCAAACAAAATTACTTATACCCATAATTAATATTTGATAAAGCATTTCTATATGTATTACTTTTGGCAAATCTATTTTTTATATTTTTACTTGTATGATGTTTTTCATTTCTTTTTAAAAATTATATCACATCTCTACATTCTGCATTTCTTATAATTTTGCAGATCTTATAGTATGTTCAATTGGCCCTTTCATTATGATTATTATTTTGTCTCAACTAAATAGTGAAGGCAAAACATGAAAGTTTTGAACTTTTTTTTATTAGGAGTGGTGAAAGGGGGCTTCCAACATAAAATAAAGTTATGAGATATAAGTTTTTACCAAAAGTCAACTTGCCTTCTTTGAACATTCTTAACTATGATAACAGCAAACCTTTATTTAGTGCTGGCCAGTAGTAGTATGCTAAGAATTTTTGATATGATCCTCACAACAACCCTGAGAAGTACAGAAATGACATGTAACTTTCCCAAGCCATTCAGCTTGTGCGTGGTGGGAGCCAGCATTTGGACCCAGGAATCTGGCTTTAGAGTCTGCAAACCCTCTGCTATGCTGTATTTATTATGTGATTAACATGTTGATTTCCTAATCTGAGCCTGCATCTCAGTGTTCAGTGTTTGGTAGCCAATAATTCTTGACATTTACAACAGCCCTACAAAGTATGCTCAGTTGATAGTCCCATTTTATACATGAGAAAGCTAATGATTATTTGATTAAATAAATTAATGACCCATGAAATTGACAGAGCTGTAATTAAAATTTAAGTGTGTGTGACTATAGAATCAGGGATGTTGCATAATACATGTCAGATTAATACATGATTGTAGCCATATTAGTATTATTGCACCTTAGATTTGGGGAAGTTGAATAAGACTAAAAATAATATAGGGAACTTGCAGAGTGCCTGTAGAAGTACAGACAGAATCTGGAAATTAGCAACCTGAAATTCAGATAAAATAACATACAATTTGGATGCCTGAAAAAGATTTAGAATGGTGAACTTTGAAAACTGAATCTATGTTTCAATTTAAGTCTGTTAAAAACAGAAAGGGTGATTATACGAAGTAGTTGCCACTGGTAGCACAATTAATATGCCCTGTTCATTATTATCTTCTTACTGTTTAGCAAATTTTATTTCATTACAGTTGCTCAGCAAAAGTTTTTTTTAAGTATAATTCATATATAAGTTTATAATTGTTTTTTTATATTCTTAAAGAACAGAATAAAAATAATATAACTTTTAGATTGACACAACTTTATTTAAATTTCCTAAAACCTTTTTGTTCATGTTACCCAATGTAATTCTAATAAGAGACCTGCCAAGAACCATTATTCATATTTCATAGTTGAAGAAATTGAGATTCAAGAACCTTGTCCTATTTATCTAAGGATAAGAGAACAATGATTCAAATCAGCCCTCAGATTTTAATTCCATACTACTTCAATGATTGGAAATAATATTTGTGTTTTTAGTGCATTATTAGAAAAAATACACAATATCTAATCTCCTATGCAGCTTTTAAAAATTAGAATTTTAATCACATAGACTAATTTTAACATCTGAGAATCAGAGCTGCCCATTGGTAGTGTCTTCTATAGTTTTGTTTTATAAATTAATGGTAGCAATTTCTTGTGCTTAACAGTTTTACTATCAAAAAAGTAAAGCTAACGCATATCGTTCTGTTCCTTTTTATAATTTGTTTAGGTCCTGAGGAAGTAGAAATCAAATGCCCCATGAATCACATCGCCTGCTTTGGTACCAACAAATGTGTTCATTTATCCCAACTGTGCAATGGTGTCTTGGACTGTTCAGATGGGTATGATGAAGGAGTACATTGCCAGGGTGAGTCCATTTGCAGAACAATGAAATGAAATATTAAATTTTGCATAATAATGAAAGTTCAAAGAGAACCTATAACCTGTCTTTTCTTTCAACCACAACCATATCAGTTATTGGGAAAGCATGTATTTCATTGACAGACACTTACTATGCATTTCAAAGCTGCAACTATTGTGTTTTATTGAAAGGCACCATTAGAAAAACATACATGCACACATTTAGACTTTGAAGTTTGACCCATAAACAATTATGTATTTCATATAACAGAGTACTTTTGAGCAAAAGACAAATGAGAACTCTGCCACAGTAGATTGATATCACACAGTGTTATAAACTTATTTCTCTTGAACGTTGCTCAAACAAAGAGTATTTGAAGGAATTCCTCTGTGAACACATATTTAAATGGAGCGTGTTCATAGGAAATTTGTTTCTTCATATGATTTCAGTAATGCTATAATATTAACTTTCTTGTAATTGTCTATCTTTTTCACTGTCAACATTTTAAATTTCACTGTGGTAAAAGATTTACATATCTACTAAGAACATAAGAAAGAAATTATTTAAAATAATTTATTTTTTATTTATTTAAAAATAAATGAAAAGTTATTTGGATCTGGCATATTCTAACAGAATTTGAGGGTAGAGTGAGGGGGAATGAAACATGAGACAAAGAAATATAAGAGAAAAAAAAAAGTCAAGGCCCAAGGTAAGGACCCAGACTTGGAAATAGTTTCAAGACCATAGCCAAGTGAATCAAGCTTCAAGACAGTCAGGAAGAAACAACTGAAGTCTCTAACTCAATTTTCACAGACTGAGTGTAACACAAAGGATAGCGAAGCTAAGATGTCAATAGGAACCTGTTCTTACTTTTGGAGTCAGTAAGTCAATAAGGAATAGAGGAAACTGTAGAAGACGGGGGATATATGTCTGTTCTCTGGACAACTTCACACAAACTAACCTCTGTCACGCAGTAAAAGGTCTCAGGTCACCAAAAGTTCCAGGTTTTTCAGGAGGAGTTCCATATCCTTATGTATTTAAAGTATTCAGATTCAGCTGCTATTTTTTAAAAATATTGTATAGTCAGCAATGTGTAGACCAAAGAAACCTGTCTCGTAAGCCAATCGTCTTCCAGATATGGGTAAAGTGAACTGAATTCAAGGAACAAGAGTGGAGAGATATATTAGAATAAGAGTAAATCTTAGAAAGATAATCTGAAAATGTAAGGATGTTGAGAAGCCACAGCTAGACTGCAGAAATCAACTAATCACTAGGTCTTTTCCCTCTTTCTCAGGGGATGTGTAGTTACTCTGGCTCTGTGGACAGTTTCTAGCTGGAAAATAACAGGTTTTAGCAGATTCCTTCTTCACTCATGTTTTCTTTAGCATTGAACTCTGACAGAGTCACATAAAAAGCCAGCAGAGTCTAAGTTTCAGTTATTAATACATGTGTAATAGTAATGAATATATTTTATTTTTAAAGACTTTGTGACATGTATTCTTTTATATAATTGTACATTAAAAAGAATATTAACAGAAGTTACTGAATTAAAAAGTGATAGACTTTAAAGAGTTTAATTGTCTTTTCAGTTATTAATTATATTTTCTGGAGCCTAATTCTATTGAATTCAGTTATAATTCAACCGTCTTAATACTTTCTGAATTTTCAAATAGATATGTGTGACTAAGCTTTTAAAAGAACAAAGTCATCACGTTTCCAAATACTTTTTGGAAATGATTACACAAATTTGAATGTCAAAAACATATTCCAGTGTTGAGGATCATTCGAAAATATAGGAGTCTTCTAAAAATATTTAGATTTGTGATCTCATAAATGAGGATATATGTTAATAACAAAAAAAGGAAATTCAAATAAAAACAAAGTATTTGAACAAAAATAAAATGTCATTAAATGTATCTTGGTCCTTGAAAAGATCTGCACATATACCATATTAAAATAGATTTACAGTGTGCAGTTGTGTATGTTTCAACTTTTTTTCCTGTTCTAATTTAGTTATTAAACTGTTTCAAGTTTTGTATTTTTATCACATGTGACAGCCTTCTTTCTTAATTTACCAGTAGGAGGTTGATTGTACCACTTTGGTCTTTTAAAGACTTATTTATTTCACCAAATAAAATGTTGTTAAACAGCTAAGCAACAATTCATTATAACCTATCACGGACTTAGAAATATTAAGAAGTATATTTGGATCTCTACTTGATATTTGACCTCAGAAGAAGACTTTTCACCTAATTCTCTCACCTTGCACACTACATAGAATCATAAGATCAAGGTGACTGAAAAGATAAAGTCATTTCAGAGTCAGCGATTTAGTGAAATATTTCTACTTTGAGAAATGAAACTCAGAAGTGAGTTTACTGCTTGGTTTGCTAGAGTGTCCCCACCATGTGGACAAAAACCAAATCTTTGGGACAACATTAGATTTACTACATGAATATGGTTTGTGTTTAAATGAAAAAAGGTGACTTGCTATAAGCAAAGGTACATCATGGGAAATGAGTCTGCTTTCTCATCCTTAGCCTTCCTCCTAATTTCTGTTCACACCCTGATGAAACAATGTTTTCTAGAGAGTTAATTAGGCACCAGTCCTACCAAGTCCTGAGGAACTTTCCTATCCCCTATAGACTTAGCATAAAGAAAGAAACCAGATTAATTCAAACATTGCAACATTGCATTTCTTTTTTGGAAATGCTTTCTCTTTGCAGAACAATCTTTTTTTTTTTTTTTGAGTTGGAGACTCACTCTGTCGCCCAGACTGGAGTGCAGTGGCCGCTCCCGGCCGCCGCAGCCTCGACCTGCTGGACTCCGGCGATCCTTCCGCCTCAGTCTTCCAAGTAACCGGAATTACAGGCATGCGCTACCACGCCCGGCTGATTTTTTTTTTGATTTACTGTAGAGATGAGGTCTCGCTGCCCAGGCGGGTCTCGAACCCGCAGCCTCAGGCAATCCACTCACCTCTGCCTCCCATAGGCGCGGGATTACAGGCTGAGCCACCAAGCCCGGCTTGCAGAACAATTTTTATCTAAATCACTTCTCTTTACATTGCTTCCTTTTTGTTGTGTTCAAAGCACATACTCGAACTTAAATCATTACGCTTGAAGCCTAAGACATGATGGGTATGTTTTCTTTTTTCTAATAGAAAATCCAAAGTACATTTGGTACTATATTTGTATCCTTTATGAAAATTAATAAGAAGAAAAGTTTAACATTTTGGAGATGATACTCTGGTCTTGAAAATGTTTTGTATCAACTGAATTGTTTTCTGAATGTTTCCTAGAAAAATCAATTTCTTCTTAGTAAAGATAATGAAAATATATCTATTATTAATGATTTTCTATAACACTGATATTTTCATCTCCATAATTTGACTGTATCTGAAGAAAGAAAAATGGATTTTTATACATGAATGTACTTATTATATATAGACATGCACTTGCAAAAATTTTACAATAAGAACTTTCAAAATCATCACGTTGTATTTTTTGAAAATTTCATTTCTTTCTACACAGTATTTCATATTGGTGGTAATATCACCTTATCTTATTACATGAGCAGTGAAAACACATTCCTTAATATGCAAGTCCTCTCAATCCAGGGTGTTTCCACAAAAATGCATACAACCATGCAAAGAATGATGAAAAAAGTGAACAAATTCAACTAATAGAAACTAGATCAACTGAGATGAATCAAAACACTTTTAAAATTCAACATTCTTAAGATAATTTAATGCGTTAACTTTAAAGTAGTAAAAGCAAAAGAAGCCCTCTTTTTATTCACAACCCTATTTAGATTACATTTGCTGTGCAAGGTGGTAATATATTTAAATGTACATGGAAATGACAGTCTCTGTGGTACTATCTGCTTTTACTCTGTTAAAAGTATAATGAAAAGTCTTGGGATCAATTCAAAAAGGGATTCTATCATTTGTGTCACTAGTAAAAGTGACTATGCTTTCTGCAAACATTACAATGTTCTTTTAAATATAAGAAGATAGTGTGTGAAGAATTTACTGAAACTGATTAGGAAATGAAACTCTCTGACATGAAAAGCTCACTCCCTAAACACACATGCTCATCTTTTCTGATCTATTAGTTTTCTATTCTGAAAAACGTCCTGTGTAATTCTGAGTATATGGTATATTTAACTGGTATATTTGATCAGAGACCTAAAGAAGAAAATGATTCTTTTATGTATCACCTAACTCTTTGAAATAATGTATATTCAGACTTTTAAAAATTCCATTGGATTATTTAACTTTACTTACCAGCTGGAATATAGTTTTCCTAGTATGTGCAATTACATGGTTCTTCATCCATTCACAATCTATTGTCAGTAACTCTAAAGTTACTGACATTATTTATTTTACATATCAATTTGTCATATTTAAAATTTTATACAGCTTTTTAAATTTTTTATATTTTTAGCCATAAAACTAACCTCTTATGAGAAAGTGCTAAAAAATCCGGGGGGTGATTTATAGCTCAGAGGCTTTCTTAAAATGGACTGAGGTAAATCACAGTCTTTATTACCTGTAATGACTAAAATTAGTAATCCTTAACTTCTTGCTTAAATCTCACACGCATTTCAAATTTTCTAAAAAGAAATTAATCTAGAAGCTATTTCTGAGCTCAAATATTTAGAATTCAATTTTTTCAGTCTTCTGGAAAGAAAAAAATACATCTTTTGTTGTTTCATTAATTATTCTATTGCAGCTATTAGAAATGAAAGAGAAGGAGCGAAGAAGGGAGGGAGGGCAGGAAAGAAAACATGCAGACGGGCCGGGCTCGGTGGCTCAGCCTGTAATCCTGGGCCTTTGGGAGGCCGAGGTGAGTGGATTGCCTGAGCCCGCGGGTTCGAGACCCGCCTGGGCAGCGAGACCTCATCTCTACAATCAATCAAAAAATCAGCCAGGCGTGATAGCGCGCGCCTGTAATTCCGGCTACTCGGAAGGCTGAAGCGGAAGGATCGCCGGAGCAGGCGAGGCAGCGGTGGCCGGGAGCAGCCACTCACTGCCCTCCAGTCTGGGCGACAGAGTGAGACTCTAACTCAAAAAAAAAAAACAAAAAAAAAAACACATGCAGTTAGGCAGGAAGAAAGGAAGGAAGAAAAGAAAAAAGAAAAGAAGGAAGGAAAAAAGAAAAGCTGATGAAGATAAATGGATTTTGGAGCAATTTGTTATTGTTTTTAATTTTAGGTGTTGTATTGGTAGAGATTGTCCTAGTCCTATTTTTAAAGTTCCATTGAAAAATGTTGTCAATATCTTTGTAAATTAAAATCATACTATGAAGGGGAATTTCAACATGCAAACATGCAGAATCCAAAAACATAGGGATAGTGAAGCAAGCAATGTTATAGAAAGTGCATCTGTCAGCAACATTAAGCTTAAAATACAGGAAGGGAAACCACTAATGTGTGCTCAAGTGACTTGAAACATCAATAAACCTAGAGCTAACAAATAAAGAGTGGAATTAGCCAAAAGACTTGGGTTTGTGTGCCCAGACCACTTTTGATTAGTAAAGCTCTCACAATTTACCAGTAGATCCTGCTGTATTTTCTCTGTGTTGAGTTGTGCTAAGGTGATTGGATACTCTCAAGTTTGTCTCAGGTGTAAGCATTTCCTCTGGAAGAGATTAGTTTAAGTAATTGAGTTAGTTTAGTGAAATGCTATGACCCTTAACACTGGTTGATTTCAACTCCGAGTTTAATGCTTTCCAGAAGTAAAGCAACAATTTCTAGAAAGAATAGATCTTCCACAAATGAGCATTTTGAAATGCTCATATAAAAATTTTACATATTGTCACATGACATCTACATGAAATTAGGATTGTGTACTTACCGAAGACTGCTCTAAATATAGGTATATTTGTGTGCATATATAAATATATGAACATACATACCTGAACATACATGAATGTGCATCTATACATATGGGTTTATGCAGATACTTTTTCAAGTTCTTAGTTTTATAAATTCTGTTTAACTAGAAATATGCTTTTACACAGATATCCTACTTCTTAGTACTGATTTAGAAGCTATAATTGCTAAACTAATACAGCTAAAGAAACCTGGAGTTTGAGTTTAAACTGTTTGAATATATTGACTTCTAGAGACAACTAACTAGATAACTGAATATCTCTGTGGAAAGGATGACTAAGTAATTTGGCCTTATGTTGCAACTCAGCATTCAAAGGAATAATTTAAGATAGTTTTTTGTTGAATGGAAGTGAATCTCTTTTAGCAGATTTACATTTTTGATTAACATTACATTATACACAATCCATGTTCTCTGTCTCCAAACAGAATTATTTTAAGGATAACTATGGAAACAAAAAAAGTTGTACATATTTTTTAAAGTGTGTTTAGACCTATGAATAGCTTAAATATCATCTTAGAAGACTGTACGTTGAAAAAAAGATATTCTTTATTAAAACATCAAGCCAAGCTGTAATCCCAGTGCTTTAGGAGGCTTAGGGAGGAGATCACTTGAGGCTACATTTCGAGGTCACAGTGGGCTATAATTGTGCCATTGCACCCCAGCCTGGATGACAGAACAAGACCTTGTCTCTAACAAAAAATAAATTAAATAAATCATTTCAGATTCTGTATCTGTTTCTCTTCTTAGAAACTAGTGTTTCCAAACTAAGTTGTAATATATATATATACACACACACATATATACACACATGTTTGAATATATATATATATACACATATATATACACACATGTTTGAATCAAGGTCTCACTCTGTTGCCCAGACTGGAGTGCAGTGACATAGTCACAGCTCACCGCAGCCCGTCTCCTGAACTCAGGTGATTCTTCTACCGCAGCCTCCCAAGTAGCTGGAACTACAGGCGTGTGCCACCATGCCCAGCTTATTTGTTTGCTTTTTTAAACTTTTCATAGACTTGAGCTCTCACTATGTTGTCCAGGCTGGTCTCAAACTGCTGGGCTCAAGCAGTCTTCTGCTTCAGCCTCTCAAAGTGCTGAGATTATAGGCATAAGCCACTGTGCCAAGTGACTTCTATATTTTGATCCAATCTTTTGTGTAGTGAGAATCCTGGTACATTATGCACATTCAATTGCTACTGCAATATACTACATTTTGGGTTAATTTTTATTTTAGGTAGATGCAAGTCAAGAACATGGATCTACTACTCCCACGCCAATAGAATCTTTATTCTGTTTGTCCACCTAATATCTGCAAAAGAAGAAATAGTAATCGCTTTAAAATGGAGCTTTACTCCTTACGCAAACAACTCTTATTGTATCCATCTGTTTCTCAAAAATATCTGTTACTTAGATAGAAGACTTGTGTAAAATTACAAAAAGTCAAAGAAATTAGGCTCTTAACAATGATAATATCTCCCCAAAAGAAGACACGTTTTAATGTTCTACTACTTTTGATATTGTTAATTTATATGAATATTCAGGAACCCTGGAAGTCACTGTTTATCTAGATCATCCCTTCACCCTTCTTTCTGATATGTGGAAAGTGAAGAATGTAGGTAATAATAATGGGGTTGAGGCTAAAATAATTTTTTAAATGTGCTAATAGAAGTACAGTAAAAGTTTTCCTAAATTCAATTCATTCACTAACTTCAGTAAACTTTTATTGTTCACTGACAGTGTTTCAGATATTTATCTAAGCACTGGAGATGCAGAAACTCTTATTTTCTGCTTCCATGGAATTTACATGTCATAATGGAGGTGGGTAAAAACTACTGAGAAAAAAATAAAATGGGAAGCACTTAATTCTGCTTGGAGGAATGCAGGAAGATAAAGGAGTTGATAATTGATAAACATCACACTCTAAGAGTTGTGTAGGCAAATGAAGAAAGGAAGAGCATTCCAAAAAATAGGGGACAGTATATACAGAGGAACAGATGCACTAGAAAGCACTGTATGTTTGAGAAAGCTCTAAGTTATTTGGTAAGTTGAAACATAGGTTCCTGAGGAGAGAAAGATGAGTTTGAATCTGAAGGTATACTTAGGAATAGACCAAGAGAAGTTACATTGTAATGAAAATGTAGTAGAACCCACTTAAAATGCATTGCATACAACCATAAAGAGCAAGAGAATGAAAAATGATATATTCTCAATATTATTGTTCTCAATAGTTTTATGAGTGTTAGATGATATAGTTTTAATATTAGGCATTTAGAAGCTAGAATTGGTGCACATATATAGCAAGTTATATTATTTATTTTTAGAAGGCAAATATGTAAACTTTGCCTATAATCATAAACTTTGAGATAAATGATAATCTATCCCTACATATTGTTTAACTCCAGAATTCACCTAAGCTGATATTCTTTAATGTGTCACATGGGTGTAGTTCATGTGAGTGATTAAAATTAAAATAGACAACGTGAGTAACTACACTGAAGTGAATTCCTTTTCAGATGAAAGTCAGGAATTGAAAGGTGTTTTTACTGTTTTAAGCAACCATAATTTCATCTTTAGCAAGCTACTAAACACTGCCTTGTTAGATCATGCCTAAGTTTTACCCTCTTGTCCCTTAACTTTGAAAAATATATGACTGTGTTAATATTATTCCAAAGTATGAATAATAACAAACTGTCATTCAAGTCTCTACTCAACCTCAAGTGTGAAGCCAAATCCCCTATGATTCATTATTTGGTTTTTGACACAAGCGACTGATATTTTAAAAAGCAACGAATTAGAGCAGGTAGCTGAAGTTGAATGGCATCCCCAGGAGTCACACAGAAAATCAGTTTGAGAGTAAGCTTTAAACACTGAGACCTTGAGTTTTCCTTCACCAGTTTTGACTACTGGGCCTTAACATATCAACTCCGAGAAAAGCATAAAATTGTTATGCTTCAGCATCCTGCCTGACCCATTCTCAAAGCAGCGAGATGGCTTGTAGAAAATCAACTGAAGATATTTTTTAACTAACTATATATTCCCTGTCAGTATTATTAATTGATTGAAAAGAAAAAAAATTGCTGAGTGAACAATAAGCTGAACAACTATACAACCAGATTGCAAAATCCAATGTCTCAATCTAACTATTAGTTCTCTCCTTTTGAGAAGAATTAGTGCTTTCATTCATGGAGGGATATGGAAAGAAAATAAAGTTTCTTTTAACTCTTTGAAGTAGATCTGTACTGGTAACAACAAAAAGTTAAAAAATAGAAATTCAACTTTATAACAGGATCTGGAAGAAATAAGGGAAGACTTCTCAAAGTCATTTTATAGAAAAAGTTTGTATTTTCAGCAACAACAACAACAACAAAACACAATAGTCCTCCTTATCTGTGGGGGATACTTTCCAAGATCCTTGTATATATTATGTTTTTTTCTATACATTTACACCTATAATAAAGTTTAACACCTCTCTCTCTCTCTCTCTCTCTCTCTCTCCAAATAACTCATTGTGCTGTACTTACCTACTTTCAGACTGTGGTTGACCATGAGTAACTAAAATCTCAGAAAGTCAAGGTTTGGAAAGCCAAATCTCAGATAATGGGAGGCATTCCAATAAGAATTGGCTAATATGTATTCAGAAAATTTGAGATTCATTGAACTCAATCTAGAATTCTAGTAAATTATAAAAATTCTGTAGAGGAAGCTCTTAAGAGATTTTAACACCTTTTTGCCAGTGTTTTCAATTCTGAATTTCAAACATGCTCACAATTGCAGCAAAAGCTATTTCTGTCTTTCCTTTGATCTATTATTGTCACTTATATAGTAAACCCTATTTCACAGAATCACATATGTGCTAATGCCAATTGCTATGATTTGAGTGTGAATCAACCCCAAAATTCATATGCTGAAACTTAATTACCAAGATGATGCTCCGAGAAGGTGGGGCCTTTTGAAGGGTGATTAAGTCATGAAGGAGGAGCTCTCATGTATGGAATTAGTACCTTTATAAAATAGGCCCCAAAGAGCTTGTTCACCCCTTCTGCTGTATGAGGACACCGGCAGAAGATACCAATCTACGAACCAGGAAATGTGTCTGTCCTGAACACTGCATCTGCGGGCACCTTGATCTTGAATTTTCCAGCCTCTTAGAACTATGAGAAATAAATTTTTGTTGCTTAAGCTACCAAGCAGCTAATACTTTGTTTTAACTGTACAATTGAACTAGGACAATCATAACTGAATATCTCAATATACTAAGTCATATTCCGAGAAATGAATTAGGTGTGACACTGTAAACTTCTGAGTGTGTCATAGTCAATCCCTATGTCTGTGTCATTTGTCATACACAGAGACATATGCACATGTAGACAATTTCCAAACTTTTTACATATACTTGCATATCTGAGTTTAGACACAAGAGACTTTTCAATAAGGATTAATCTTTTGAATGAAAATAAATCACCCAGATTTATTGGCATTAGCAGAGAATTTGTGTTCCAGTTCTCCATTAGGCTTGTGATTAAGAAAAATCATGAAATCAAATGATTGACCTCTTTATGCCACGAGCGTTTTAGAACTGGTCCACAACCCACTGTGATTGTGGAAATGATAAAATGGCTAGTGAAGAGAGATCACTCTGCTCACTAAGATTTTTCTGGGTTAGGTCATTGTGCCTGTGAGCCAAGGCCTAAGTGTTAGATACAAGGAGAATGAGAGGGACAAGCCCTAAAGAGTACTTTTCAGTTTCACTAGCCGAAAACGTGTGGTGTGTTCTTATTCAGAGTACAGCACAGGTACGAAACTAGGGAGTGCCAAGAAAAAATCTATACAGATCAATAAATGACTCTGAGAATGCTCCAATATTCTCGGAGCAGAAGTACTAAGAACCTGAATTGTCTAATTTTTAACTAGGTTATTTACATATTACTTTAGTGGTCTCTAAAAAGTTTGGAGAGAAATACTAATAGGCATAAAACACTCTTTATTCTAAATAGCCTACGTAGAATTATCGCTAAGTATTTATTACACATAGAATAAATATAAAAATTATTATATATGTAAATGTATGTAGAAATATACATGTGTGTGAGTGGATATTCTATAAATTTTCCGACTCTATATCTATTGGATATTCAGCTGAAATAGTTCTTTAGAGAATTAAGAATGTACTTATGTTTTTATGCCTTTCAGCCGGTTTCATTTCATTTGTTCCTGTTTTTGAAACCAGTGTAAGGTGAAGTTTCCACTAGTCATGCTCTTGCTTTGATTGCTATGTCCTACTGCAAGCCAAATGACTTTACTTCCTTTTCAGTAAGTCAGGTTTGTATCTTGTCCTTCTAAATTACTCACAACAGAATGTGAAGGACCGAGAGAAATATGTTTGGGGTCAAATCCTAGTTTTCTTGCCTAACACAGTATAACTTGCTTTTGAAGTGAGCTTTTCACTGCAAATATGCCTTGGTTTAATCATTTTTTTTCTTTCTATGTATATGCTTTATATCCCTAATAGATTGGTAACACCTAAAGAAAATTATATTAAACTCCTAGCCCAGTCACTTGACCACAAGACTCAACTAACTGAGCAGAGATGACAAACATAAAGCAAACATTGTAACAGTGATAAAGCGTAAAACATACAAAGACCACTTTACAGAGCAACTTATGAGGGTCACGTGTGCTACACGGTATGCTGAAAGTATTGGCCTTAAATTTTTTTTGTTAATGTTGGAAGATTCACTCCTGCATTTTGCCTAAAATGATTTGCTTCTTTCAGTCATACGTCTTCTTATTTAACAGAAATATCTGCAATATACAGAAGGGAAGCAAAGGTCTCCTTAATGACCATAACTACAAATAAAGAAGCAGCAATAACTTTCTCTTAGTAAGAAATAGAATTGTTGGATAATAGGGCCAGAAGGAACTTCCAGAGGTCATCTAGTCCATCCATCTGCCTTCAACCTGGACTGAACCCAAACTTGCCTAGACAGATTGCTATCTACCCTATTTGGAAGGTCTCCAAGAAAAGAAATTCTAATGTCCATTTTTAGTAGCATAGTCAATGCCTAGCAAAGTATTTCATTCACAAATACTTGTGTTTAGTATTATAAAATTATCCATGCTTTCTGTTTTTAGCCTGTTCTCTGTAATAGATTCTATATTCCTGTAGCCTTAATCATGTTTTTCTTGCAGTTCTTGAGATAGTCTTAAATTTTCAGAATGTCTAAAGTTATAAACCATCCCTCTCAACTAACTCAGACACAGTTTAAGTGTCTGACTAATATCCCCCGTAATTGGCTGTCTTAGCTTCTGACTGCTAGAATTCCTCTTTACATATTTATTTTTATTTTTATTTTCTTACTCCTGAACATTGCCTTGCTCACTTATGTCATATTTGTTAGGAATTGTGTTTGGCTGGAAATTACAGAGATCCTAAGAAAAGACTGGTTAAAAAAAAAAAGAGATTTATTATTTTCTCACATATAAAATGTTCAGAGATAGACATTTCATGGCAGGTAAGATTATTTTATGATATAACCCTTGTCCCAAACTTCTTTGTTTCTGTTCTATCATGCTCATCACATGTCTTCACCCTCAAGGTAGTTTTGTGGTCTAAAAATAAATAAAGAGTCACTGCAGTTCTAAACATCACACTGGTATTCCAAGAGGAAGGAAGACGATAAGCAAGTTGTCACACATTTTTTTTTTTTGCTTTGTAGTTATCTTAGATTTTATTATCATTATTATTATTATAAAGATGTAGGGTACAATTCAGAGTTAGGTATACAAACATTGATTATGCAGGTAGGTACCCTTGTTGATAAGGTATGCCCCTCCCTCCTCTAGCTGTTCCCCTTAACTGCCAATCCCTCCCCTCCTCCCCTGACAATTTCGCACTACTGCCAATCATTTTCTTATCGTTATCACACTTCTTTGTTTTTTTTTTTTTGAGTTGGAGTCTCACTCTGTCACCCAGCTGGTGTGCAGTGGCTGCTCCTGGCCACCGCAGCCTCAACCTGCTGGGCTCTGGAGATCCTTCCGCCTCAGCCTTCCAAGTAGCTGGAACTACAGGTACACGCTACCACACCCGGCTAATTTTTTTGATTTATTGTAGAGATGCGGTCTCTCCAAGTTGCCCAGGGGGGTCTCAAACCCACGGGCTCAGGCAATCCACTCACCTCAGCCTCCCAAAGCTCTGGGATTACAGGCTGAGCCACCGAGCCCGACTGGTCATCACACTTCTTAAGATTTCCAGAAGTCTAGTGGAACAATTTCTACCTTCATCTCATTGACCCTTATTTTCAAGAAAGACTGGGAGATATAGCTTTTCAAATGAGTAAAAACTGCTTTAATAAAGACATATTTGGAAGAAGGAGATAAGAGCAGTCTGTTGGTTAGTCGCCAGGTAGTGTAATAGTCTACCATGCTTCATAAACCTTATGAGAGGAGTCTAAATAACAACTGGTTATAAATTATAATCGTTCATAAAAGAATGTGTTTGGATGGTATCTCTACAACTCCTTCCATATATAAAATTACACAAAATTCTTATTCAATACACTTGAGAAGTGTAAGAGAAAAGTCATGCTGTGCTGTAGCAAGATGTTTCCAAATACCTAGATAAATGTCCATAGAGGACAGTTCTTGAGGAACCAGTGGGACTTTCTGCCCGAGGAGAACCAGTATAACGTGATGTAAGGCTGGAAGACACTGATGGAGCCATCTTTCCATTTCTCCTTCCTATTCTCTTCCCACTGCATATTTCATACTTGTCCAGCCTTTATTTTCTCATGCTTTCAAATTTAGGCCTATCTTTAAGACATGTTAAAAAACTTGTCTGAATTTCAAAATTGTTGCTATTATTTCACATCTCTGATCCAACCCTATTAATCTTTTATTGTAAGTATGTGGTTTGTCGTTGTGTATACTTTTGTGGTTTTATTTACTGTATTGAGACTGCCAAGTTATATTAAATATGCCATGTTAAATTGGTCTTATTTTCTTTCTGATGATACATTTCCTCTTTTATTTTGTTTTACTAGCCTAAGTCAACTGATAGTTGAACAAATACACCTTAAACCTTTTATTTAAATTCTATTAATTTAGTTTTATTCCAAAGCTTTATTAAATGTTTTTTTTTTTGAATTCCAAATTCTATCAGGTGATTACTTCTAACAATTTTTACACCATCCCACATAAATCCCTATCTATGAGATGCCGACTAAGTAATTTTTACATAATTCTGGAGAGTATTATATAAGCACTAAACTATATTTTAATAAAAATCACATCAAAAACAACATATTCAATAGAATCCTTATTATCACTTGACATTACAATTAGTTCTAAAATTCTTGATGTCTAGGTAAGGGAAGATAAAGTTGAAGAATTTTAAGTGCTTACAGGAATGAAACTTAGAAAAATGGTAGTGATTGTATCAAATTCCCTATATACATTGCTCACCCATACGTTTTTCTCATTTTTAGCGAGGGTAAATACACCATCAATATTGTGTTGTGCTTCTCTCTCCCTCTCTCTTTTGAGTCAGGGTCGCACTCTGTCACCTAGGCTGGAGTGCAGTGGCACAGTTCTGTCACTGGAGCCTCAAACTCCTAGGCTCAAGTGATTCTTCTGCCTCTCTTAGTAGCTAGGACTACAAGCATGCACCACTACATGCAGCTAATGTTTTGATATTTAGTAGAGACAACGTGTCACTATATTGCCCAGGCTGATCTTGAACTTCTGGGGTCAAGCGATTTTCTCGCCTTAGCTTTTCGAAGTTCTGGGATTACTGCCAGGAACTACTGTGCTTCTCTTTTGAGTGGGCAGTTGAGGAAATGGGGAAACCCTTGGGGTGAGACTAAAGATGTCTTTTCCTAGCCACTCAGTGTTAGGAAGACCTACGTGGATTAACCAGCCTGGTCAGTATGCTTTTTCTGGTATTAACAACTCATGTCTTTTAGGAGGTTCAAACTGAGACAAATATTGCCAAACTGCAGTTAACAATATCTGTCAAACTGGAGTGGCTGTATTTTTAGTTTGTACATTGCCCAGGATCTCACAGCTCCAAAATCAGAAGAAAAAATTTTGAAGCATAAATAAAAAATATAGATTGGGTTTTTAAACTGTTGACATATTATTATCTTTCTTGTTCAAATAGAAGCAATTACCATAGCAAAAGAAATAGTGTTCCTACTTTTAAAATGTCTAAATACAAAGACATCCTTTATGATTGCCAAAGACTATTTTTATTTGTTCGATTTCTGCTTAAACTATTCTTACTGAAATTTTAGCTTTTGCGATTTGATTGCTGAATTTTCTTCCAAACTTTTAGCACACACTGTATTTTTCCTTTTTTATTCAATAGCTTTTTCTATTTTCATTTGTCATATATTATTTGAGGCATATAATAGTTTCTGTGAGAAATACTTCCCAAAGCAAATATAAATATTTCCAATGTGTAAAATTACTACAATTCTTTGCTACTCAGATACAGATGGAATACATAATCATTCTTTTGAAGAGGTAATTAGCATTTAGTTCAGTGACCTGGGATGTTGCAACTCTTTCAAGTTTTGTTTTATTTTACTGCGTGCAACCCTAGTACTACTTATCTACAATGGACCGATACTAAATTAAACACAAAATGCCTCAGGATTTTCAGTGAAAGTTTACTAATGTAGAATATTAAACAAAGGATCATCTAACTATCTTTATAAGGTCACAGAATGATTGTTTGCTTACTATTGACTCAATAGAGCTTGATATTCAACTCTATTCCAATATAAATAAAGTCACAAATGAAAGATCATGTCAGAAGTTTTCCTGTAGAAAGAAAATACATGCTTTTTATACTTGTATCATAGATGCAATTGCTACTAACATTTAGGATCATGTTTTATGCCATTATAGCCATCGTGTTTTATGCAGTTACAAACATTTAAATGCAATAGTTTATATTAGTTGTTCACTTACTTTTCAATTAGATAAATGATTATATTGTTGACTTTGAACAATTGGTTACTACTAATACAGTAACAAACAAGACACAGCACAGAAACTTAAACTTTCTCTTTTTTTGTATGTTAGGACTCACTTTACTTGAGAAATATAAGAATGGAGAAATATAAGGTAATTGCACTTATTCTTAGTGTACAATTGGAAAAAAATATTTCAACGAAGATCAGATGTGAAGCTATATGTTTTTAAAGAACAAATAAGTATTCAGCTTTAGGTACTGTTGAAATTAAATTAGAATTATTTTAAAAGTACTTCTGTAGAAGCCTAACTTAGTAATATAGAGCAGACTAGGTGCCATTAATGTAATCACAATTGATAGGCTGGACAAGAAGCTACAAATGAAATATATATGGATGGATGATCCAGAAAATAAAACACAACACTTCATATGTCTGAGAGAAGGCTTTGAGGTGGGAAATTGATTTATACAAACTTTACTGAAATATTTTTGAAACCTGACAAATTGGTTTTGGAGTATAAAGTTGCAGTGAAGTTAACAGCCAAAGGGCAGGAAAATGGTATAAAATGAATATTACATTTTTGAGCTTTGAGTGCAAGGGATTAATCTAACCTAGGTAAAGAAGAAAAAGTCTGAGAAAAGATTATTTCCAAAATTGACTGAATGTCAACTATTTTGTTTGATAACAAAGCTATTATTCCTTGTGTCACATTTGTAATTAGATGATGAAAACTGTGTCATAGGTTAATAGGAACTAAATTATGTATGCGAAAAGGTGGGATCATGTCTCCAAAAAGAGGGGAGTATTGTAACATTTCAGAGACTTGTCTTTCCCAGTTACATGTTTATGCTAACTTTCTTGTGATTCTTCACAGAATCAGTCTTTACAAAAAGTGATTGCTTTGCTCATTCATTTATTTACCTATTGAATAAATAATTCCTGAAAATACAGTCAATATGGATATTCTTATGCTAGGCTCTGACAATAACTAGATGTTTCCTACACTCAGGATTTTCCCATTATTGTGTGGATGCTACTCATTAACAGATAATTGTAAACAAATATGGTTACAGCACTGATAGAAATATCTTATTGCCTTTAGAGAAGCCACAATGAACCCGGAGCTCAGGTTTCCTAGAGGAATATTGTAATGGGTCAATTATAAGTCTATCCATCACTTAGAGGGAACACAATCAGGATAAACTGAATTCTCTTTAGAATCATTGTTTTGTGTTCCTTTTCATCTGTGGGTATTAAATCGCCAAGAACCTAATAGACAGTTTTGAAGTTGTATCTTTTTAGATCTCTTTTCTCTTTAAATTATGCATTAAAAACTTCAATACCTTACGAGAAAAAAAAGTGACTTTATTGGCTCAGGTAACTTCATTTTAGACCTCACTCAATGATTCTATAAGTTTCAGAATTAAACCTTCACTCCTCCAAGTCCAGGGAAAATGAAGCTGTTTTTGCCAACACATCCAACCGGTGTCTTGGGTCTGACTTTCTGTGGCTCTTCTCCTGTGCCTTTCATGTCACTTATTAGAAATTAAGTGGAAAAATCTAAAATCCACCACTCTCTACTCTTCCCTTTTCTGTCTGCTTTAAATCCTGGAGAACTACCTTATTTTATCTTCTCCCATTTTTGTGACCATCATCACAGGACTCTAATAATCACAAAGGCTACAGACACTTTATATTTTGTCTTTTTTTTTTCTTATACTTCCACGGTGTCCTCTGGAACTCACAGTCCATTATCTGCAGGACTTCCTATGTCCTCAACCTAATCTCTCAAGGGTCTCATCAGCTTCTTCGTAAAGAACAGTTGGCCCTTCCTCCTTTTCCTACAGACCTCTCAACCGTAGGGGAAAACCATTTCTTCCCCCATTGATTCTACTACCACTAGGTAGGAAGCTGGGATACCCTTCCTCCTTCCTCCTTATTATTGCATAAAGACCAGTCCCTCACCCTTGCTAAAATGATTATTCTTTTTTCTTTTTCAATTATTATATCTCTGTCTCCCCAATACTACTTCTGTCTTAATTTTTGGTAAAGTTAATACACTTTTAGAATATATATTCTATACACACAAAACACACACAAATAATAAAGAAATAACTCTTGTGATTATGAAGACTGGGTTGTCCTATAATCTGCTATCTTCAAGTTGGAGACCCACAGAAGAGTTGGTGTAGCTCCAATTCAAATTAAAAGATCTGAGAGCCAGGTAAACCAATAGGGTAAGTTCTTTTTTAAGTCCAAAGACCTTCTTCTGTTTCTCCTATTCTCAATCTCAATTATCATATTATATTCTATTCTCAAAAAAGTATCTAGGTAATCCTTTAAAGGCTTGAATCAGGTTATATCAAGGGATATTGCTGTTTTCCTTAAAACTTAGTCTATGGGTTCTGTATTACATTCAAAATAAAGTGTAAACTCCCCCAATAATATGTGCAGCTCTGTATAAATTAGCCACTTATTTGTGTGACCTCGGAGAGCCAATGGTGTTAGATTTTAGTTTCACTATGAAGGCATGAGAACCAGTAGTGCTAATGGTGTAAATCCCAGTCTAAAGGAAAAAGATGGATATCCTAGCTCAAACAGTCAGAGTGAATTACCCCTTTCTCTGCCTTTTATTCTTTTCAGGCCCTCAACAGATTGGATAATGCCCACCCATATTGGGGAGGGCAGTTTGCTTTAATCACTCTGCCAATTCAAAAGCTAGTATGATCTGAAAACAGTCTTATAGACATACCCAGGAATAATATTTAATCAAATAACTGGGCATCTTAACACTCAGTCAAGCTACTATACAGTTAACTACCATAATCTTATTATATCTTCCATCTTAAAAATATATATGTATTTGCCTTCACTCCCTGCCATCTACTGTGCTATTTAATTGCTTGTCTTCTATTTACTGTTTCCGTTTCTCCCATTCTCGATCTCTATTAAACACTCTATTAAATACAATCAGACTTTTATTTTCACCATTTCACTGAAGCTGCCCCATCAATATATTAATAATCTGTATCGGTATACTCATTGGTCAATTTAAGAAATTATGTTTTAATTTTTCTATCAGTAGTTTTTTGTATGTGGTTGTGTGTATATGTGCATACAAATATATATATATTTGATCATTTTGATCATTTCCTCCTTATTGTTCCATATTATTCACTTGTTTCTTGGGATACCAGCACTTTCTTTTGGTTTTCTTCGTAGATCACTGGTTGTTACTTTTTGATCTTCTTCACTATTTCTGTTACTCCTTAAGCAGCCTTTGTCCTTGGCTGCCTTCTCTTCTCCACTTAATTTACTTGCTTGATGATCTCATTTAGTCCCATGGCTTTAAATATCATCTATGTGCCAATGACTTTTGATTTTTTTTTCTAGTCCAGCCCACTCTCTAACTCCAGATATGTACATCCAACTGCCTACTCAACACTTACAACTTGGATATCTAATAGATACCTCCAACTCAACACACTCAAGATCTTCCCCATCCCACAGAACTATTATATTATAACTTTTTTTTTTCCTTCTCAGGTGGGGGCAACTTTTTCAGTTTTTCACACTAAAAAATATTAGAAAGATCCCTAACTTCTTTCTTTTTAATTCACCATATTGAATACATCAGAATATATTATTAGCTATATCTTTGAAACAAACCCCAGATCTTGTCACTTTTCAGCAGTCCCACTGCTACTATATAGATTAAAACCACAATTATCTTATACCTGGATGACTGCTATAACCATGTAATTGGTCTTCCTTATTTCAGCATTATCATATTATATTCTATTCTCAACAAAGTATCTAGGTAATCCTCTAAAGACTTGAATCAGATTATATCAAGGCATATTGCTGTTTTGCTTAAAACTTTATTTATGGTTTCTGTATTACATTCAAAATAAAATGTAAACTCCCCCAATAATATGTGCAGCTCTGTATAAACTGGCCACTTATTTATCTAACCTCATCTCCAATTATTGTTTCCTAGCTCCATAATTGCTAATTTTTCCAAGTATGTTGACCTTTTTACTGCTTTTAAAAATATGTAGAATGTTTAGAGGCCATATCTACAGAACCAAAATAAAATGGAAATTTGAAAACATCTTTTGATTTCTATAGAAAAAAAATCTAATGTTTAATGAGTTAGCTCTGCATTATCTGTGTTAAATATTTTTATGGTCATTATTATTTATGTCATTCTCATAATGTCTTTATAAGAAAAATACTATGATCATCTCTGTTATATAGGCTTGGAAACTGCAACAGAGAGAGGATAAGCAGTTGAGCAGAGAGTCTAACTTTGGTCTTTTAAAACCCTAAATATTTATGCCTAAAGATCCAAAATGGAAGTTGTGACTGATCAAATGTTCTAAATAATTGTGCAAATTTCCTCTTTCCATTATCTGTGTTAAAAAAAAAAAAGCGCTAGTCAGTTCAAGAGTTCTCATAGCCAACTATTAAAGTTTTAAAAAATGAAAAAAAAAAAAAATATATATATATATATATATATATATATATATCTCAAGAATGCTTCAGTCTTACAGTCTTTGCATATACTGCTCCATAAAAGGGGGAAAGAAGAGTTTTGTTATTAAAGTTGGATTCATTGAGAATGATCGTAGTCAGGAAGAGCCTAAGATTCAATATGTGATTGTAATTACTATCATTCTCAATGAAGGAGGCACAGCTATACCAGAAACAACCCCTATATTAAGAGTTGCAATTTACTTAAGAGAGGGGTCAAGATATTTCTTTACAATGTCATTTGCAATTAAATATCTAGAGATGAGAGAGAGAGAGAGAGAGAGAGAGAGAGAGATAGATAGATAGATAGATAGATAGATAGATAGAGATAAACTTATGCTTCTCTAGCCTAAGTTAAAGACATTTGTATAATCCGTTCAATATGTACTGCCACCTGTGGAAATTGATAAGCAAAGCGTTTTCTGGGAGCTTTTTCAACCATATGGGTGTTGAACATATGATCCTGCCCAGTTCTGTGAGTCAAGCTTTAACTTACTTTTTCATTCAGGGACTGACACTTTGAATTAGGGTTTTCTGGTTTGCCATTTTGTCTATTTTAGATTCCTGAAGAGCAGCTATATACTGACAATTAACCATAAGCTGAGATCATTTTACTCCCTACATATTACTATACAAAAAAGGTGGAAATAAGTCATCTTTTGCTCTGAGAAATTCAACAATTTATATCTACTTGTACATGAACCTGCCTTTCTTTATTAAGAAAGAATATAAGGAGGGACCTTATGAAATAGTACTGGTTTTCTAAACTGACTTTCTATGTTCAACAAAAAGTTGTTCTTTTAAATAAGTGATTAGCTTAGCAGGTCTGAATGTTAAGACAACTGGTCTGTGAGTCATAGAATAATTATTGACAAAAAATGATTTTTTGTGGTTTATTTCCAAAAATGAGTTGGATATGCAAAGTGCACTTAGATGTTTCTCCTTTTATAGTTGGAAAAACAGCACTGAGTCATACTAAACACACAGGCATACACACATTTGCTATGGATAGGCACTATATACACTAACTGCAGTAAGAAGTTCAGTTATTGCTGTGCTTTGTTTATCTACCAGTGTAGATGAATCCCTTCTTGTTCTGCCCTAGAGAGAATGGCACTAGGCTAAATGCCTTGCCAAAATTCAGACAAAGAATTGGCAAAAGCAAGAGACTTTCAGAGCACATTCACCCTAATTTTTGAATCCTGTCACCCCACAAGTAATGATGACCTAACTAGTTCTCAGTCCTCTTTAGTCTAAGTTGAGAACTTTGATGTCAGTTCACAGGAAAAGAAGAAGAAACACTTTTAAATACATACTATCTTGGATCTTGGACATTTTTTCACATACATTTAGTCTTACTTATTGTTATAGAATCCTGGGTTAACCGAGGAACCCAGTATTATGTCATTTCTTTTATATAAGAAGATCCTTATCTTCTAGTAACTGACGCTTCTCTCATTTCTTTTACAATAAATTTTCCTGGAGGAAAAATAAAATAAAATAAAAGCTTACACAGTACTTTTATTTTTTATTTGCAATGAGTGCTTTCTACTCTTTTTATTTGTCCAGTCTAGAGTGTTTTAAGTGCTGATTCCCTCTTTACCATACTATATTGTTTCCTGAATTGTCTTGAGCCCTATGGCTATCTACAAATTCCTCTTCACCAATTTTTCTTCTTTTTACCCCTGCAACTCTCAAGCTTTTGTTCTTCCCTGGTCTTCTGTCTTCTACCTTTCTTTTCTTACTTTACCGTCTTTCTGAGTCATTCTATCCACTTTAGTTATCACCTACTTGCCCATGACTCCTACCTTTACCTGTCCTTCTCTCCTGAGATCTATGTATTTTTGACTCTCTCATACATACTTCACATGAATGCCTCACAGGCATATCAAACTCATGTCCAAATTTGAACTCATCATATTTTGTCTCAGCTTGCTATTCCTTTCTTCAGTCTATCTAGTTTAATTATGTCATAATTCTTTTTTTTTTTTTAATTGTGAAGTTGTGGGGTACAGTTAAGGGTTAGGTATACAATTGTATTTCATTCAGACACCCTGTTGATATGCGGTGTTTCCCCGTTCCCAGACAGATATTTGCTACTGTTAATCCCATCTCCCTCCCCCACCATAGTTTCCCAGTACGGTCAGTCATTTTTGTATAGTATTGCATTGGATGTTTAAGGTCCATTATATGAATGAGAACATGTGATACTCGGATCTTTGTTTCTGTGAGAGGTCACTCAGTATTATAGACTCTAGTTCCATCCAGGTTGCTGCGAAATTCATGATTTTGTTCTTTTTTATGACTGTGTAGTATTCCATTGTGTATATGTACCACATTTTTTTAATCCAGTCCTCTTTTGACGGGCAGCATGGCTGTTTCCAGGTTCTTGCTATTGTGAACAATGCTGCGATAAACATGTGTGTGCAGGTATCTTTTTTATAGAGTGATTTGTGTTCTTCAGGATATATTCCCAGTAGGGGGATTGCGGGGTCATATGGGAGGTTGGTATTTAGAGCTTTTAAGAATCGCCACACTGCTTTCCACAGAGGTTGCACTAGTTTACACTCCCACCAACAGTGTAGAAGTGTTCCCTTTTCACCACACCCTCTCCAGCAGCTGTTATTTTTTGAGTTGTTGATGATTGCCATTCTGACTGGGGTTAGATGGTATCTCAGTGTGGTTTTGATTTGCATCTCCCTAATGATTAGTGAGGTTGAACATTTCTTCATGTGTTTGTTGGCTGCTCGGATGTCTTCCTTTGTGAAGTGTCTGTTCATATCTTTTGCCCATTTTATAATGGGGTTGTTTGTTTTTTTTCTTTTCAGCACGTTTGAGTTCCTTGTAGATCCAAGATGTTAAGCCTTTGTCGGACCTGGAGTTGGCAAATACTTTTTCCCAGTCTGTAGGCTGTCTCCCTCATAATTCTTATAGTTACGCAAATTCAGCTCCTGCAACTACAATCGAGCATTTATTTTTCCTCACCTGACCCAAAAAAGTCATCAAGTTCAAATTATTCTCACTCTCAACTACTCCAGAATCTACCTATTTCCTGCTCATCTAAATTTTTTTTTAGTTCTGCTTATAATAAAATTTCAACAAAGTAAGGTAATAACCATACATTTTATTTTGGTCACCTGTCCTAGATCATTCCAATTCATAACTTATTTAGACAGAAAAACTATCTTTCTAAAGTGCAAATTGAAAATTCTATCTCTTACTTAAACCTACTGGATGAATCACAAGCTCCTTAGCAGGCAGATGTAAATTCCCTGTTTTTCCTCCTCATCTTCCAGGCTTTCTTCTTATGCACCCTAGATTTCAGCTTAAGCCAGAACTTCCTAGATCAGTGTCAATCACTCAATTTCTTTTTGGTTTTGTAAATCTTGTTCCCACTACTTGAAACACTTCTATTATGAAATGTGACTTTCGTACACCCAGAAAAAATTCTTACTTATCTTTGGAAGTTCAGTCCAGGCATCTTACCTCTAGGAAGATTTTCTTTTAATTAAGTTGCCCTTTTCATATCTGCCTATCCATATCTTACTGTAGCATCACATCACACCTACTTCATTTTTTAACAAGTATTTATTATTTGTAATATATTTGCTCATGTGCTAGCTGTGGGGATTCATAAATAAAATGTGTCTCTCAAGGTGCTCACAGTTGAAGAGAAAAACGTCTCATAAATAAAAAATTTACAAAATAATATTAGCAGTTTTTAAAAGTAGTCTTTTACAAATACATGAAATGATATAAAGATCATACATGATGTGATATAAAGATCATAGTTGTTTTAGTTAGGATCCATACAGAATAACAGAAACCACTCTGAGTTTACATAGAGGAAAATTAAGGCTAGAGAATTTTTATACAGTTGGTAGAAAAACTTAAAAATCAATAATAAATGGTGAGGTAACCTAGAGATTGACAACAGCAGGAAGCCACTCACCTCCAAGCTGGAGAGATAAAACAAGACTCCGTAGTAATGGTGGCCAGTTTGACCTATGACAGCTAGAGCCATGGAGGAGATATAGCTGATGCCAGAGATGCTGACCAAGGTAAAGATGGACAGGAAAAATGTCCATGTCTTCTTTCAGTCACCATTTCCCATTGGCTAAACTCAGGCAGAAGCCTGTGACTGTAAGAGCCTTGGAAATATAGCTTCAAGCCTTGGTTTTCTCAGTTATCATGTGGACAGTAAAACTACCTTAATGAACGAATGTGATACTTAGTGATAATGTAGATAAAATAGCTTGTTGAGCACTGGGAAAACTCAATATCCTCTGAATTATAGATAATATGCTTATCAATTTTCACATACTCAAATTTAAGTGGCAACATAGTTTCAAAACTTGACATTTACTGGTCTGTCTCGTTACCTCTGTACTTCTCAGACCTAGTATTTAGAGGATAATTTATTATTCAAAATTATTATTAATACATTTGTTCGTTTATCAACAAAACTTACATCTGTAGGAGCTAGGTTAGATGTTACAGGATACATAATGCATTCTTGCTCCATGATTCAGTGATTTATTGGGATTTCTTGATGGGAGATCCCTTGCTCTCATTCCCATCCCTGTCCTCACCCCACTTCTTTAGTGATTTCTTATTGACTGCATTTAAAAAAAGAAAAATTGAATGCCACTATGAATTAAGATCTCCTACTGTATATCTGCTATTCCTGCACAGGTCCAAGCTTTCCTGACTGAGACATTTAGGGCTGAACTCTGAAAAGATGCTGACTGCTGAGTAAGCAGCAAAGATAATTCTGTGCCCACTGGGCCTCATGTGTTTTGTCCATTAGAAAGGAGAAGACAAACTTAGAAATTAACTTGCAAGGAGATATATAAATCGATGAAGACAACTTAATTTTTCTTAGGTTTTTATTTTTTTTAATGGTGCCTTTGATATATGTATTCAAATAGGTGGACATCAGATTCATTCCATAATTGATTTAATGGATCAGTCTTTTAAAAGGTTTGTGACCAGACATGCATTTATTCAACACATAGGTATTTTGTCCCCTTAAATAAGAGACAGTTTAAATTCATATTCACAAAAGTTCTTGACAATTTCAATACTACAGTGTAAGATTGAGTGTTCACTTGTGACTAGTCATTTTCTGTTGCATTTTGCATGCAAATCTAATGATAGTAGCTTAAAAGAAAGAGACTTTTGAAAAGTTTTCAACATTATTAGTTATTATATAAACAAGAGATGATACAAAGGGATTTTCTTAGCCCGTTTGGTCTTAGACAATATTCCTCTGTAGTGATAAGGAGAAGGACCACCTTCTGTCAAGTAAAACTGATTTGTCTTTGTATATTTCCCAGAGTAACATTATTTCTCTCATCTCTGGCATGCTTACAGGGTATAGCATTTGCGTTCAAACCCAGATTAAGAAAAATTGTTACCAACTGGCCTTCCCTAAAGGAAAAATATAAAGTCTATATATCAGATAGAAGGAGAATGATCTCAACTAGCTCTCCTGCCATGCAAGAGGAATGGTGACCAAAGGTATTAGTAAATATGTATGTAAATATAAAGCATCATTGTATTAAATATGAATGGTGTTTCATTTGTAAAGTCAAAAAAAAAAACAAGATCAGCCTAAAAATTATTAAATATTAATATAAGCCATGGTGGGTTCTGTGGTTGGTCTGCATAAACCATTTAAGTAATCTCACCATAGCTAAGTAAGGCAGTGAATATTAGGAAGCGCCAAGTCTTTAAGAGATATTGGTAGATCCTGCTAGCATATTTCTTGTTTTGCTGTTACCCCAAAAATGTCTCTTTCATTCACTCATGAGAGAAACTTTGTGCAATTTCCACCCTTTACTATCAAATCATAAACTGTTTAATTTAAAAAAACGGAACATTTTTTATCGCAGAGTTTACAGGTCTAGTCCATTATAAACAGGTCATTTTTAAATGACCAAGTGGTTTACAAAATTAAAGTATCTTGATTTAGAGACAATCTATGTACTTTTAATTCTTATTATTCTGTTTTTCCTCCACAAGACAAAATTTTAAAAGTCAAAATTTCCTTTTGTTTTATAAGTATTTGTTATAGAAGCATTTTAAGCACATAGTTGGGAGCAAGATTACAATAAGATGTTATGAATGTTATGAGGAAATGCAATGAAATATAGTACATGATTCTTACATTCATAGAAATTTACTTCAGATGGCATATGAGAAGCTATACACAAGAAAGAATAGATTAACAATAGAACTTATATATGCATTTTAAAATAATAATAATTGGAAGTAATTTCACACATTGATGTAAAATCGTTTGTCAAATATGAGAAAAATCACCTAACACAGAATCTAGCAACAGTAACTCACTAAGCATTTGTTGCACAAATGTTCACAAACTATTATTAGAGTTCAGATACACGTCACTATGAGAATTAGATAAATATGGAAGACTAATAGAAATAGAATCTCCCTTCAGAAGCGGGACTGAAATGTTGATTTTGGACAATGGAAGGAAAAGAAAGATAAAAAGCATTCTAAATGGATGGAATAATATTAAAATCATGGAGACAGGAAAACAAATCTAAATACATATTGTTTTTTGCTGAACCCCTCATGCAGACAGTGCCTTATGTTGAAGTAAAATTTTAAAGCAAGCCTTTGATGAAACCATATACTTGTGCAAGGATAACCTCCAGTAAGCACAAGAGTGGTAAGAGTGGTGATATCCAGGAGATGCCAGAACGTGGAATAAGTGAAGTAGGTTAGCCCCAGGAAAGGAGCTACCGTCTGGGAGAACCAGCAAGTTGCAGCAAGGAAAAGTCTTAGTTTATTATCAAGGGCCTACTAAGGAATAGCTACAAGCAAGCAAATAGATTCTAGACTGGTGACAAATTCAACAGACAACATTGCGGATACCTGGGAATTTTACTGGGAAAGAGTAAAGTTATTTTGACATCATTCCAAGATTTCATGCTTGCTATGTGTAGTAAATGCTAGCTTTTTTGAGAAATTTATGTTAATGAATATGTAAATAGTAATTGCAGAAGAGTTTAGAGAAAATAGTGTAGTATTAAGCATTGAGGAACCTGAATAAGATGACAGAATATTGAATTTATGCAATTAGGGACTAGTCAATAGCAAATGTATTCTATTTTCTCTCTAGGAAATACAGCACTTTCCATCATTAAAAAAAAAATTTTTCTCATCATATATTTTCTATATTCAGAGTTAGACCCAGCCATTTCAATGTCACATTATTTGTTGACCAAGACTTGGTGGATGCTTATTCCTGGGCTTGTGTGAGAATTATAGATATTTTTCATGGTATACTTGCTGATTTGGAGATATAGCCAGCGATGCTCTGAATCTTATCCTTTTTTTTTTTTTTTTTTTTGACTTTCTTAGGTTACGTTGTGCGAAGAATACTGTGAGTTATTTCACACACTCCAAGTGAATACTTTTTTTAAAAAACTTTAAACAGCCTTAAATCATGAGGTAGAGAGTTATAGAAAAAAAATTTTCCTTTTCCCCATGGATATTATCTTAACTAGCCACAAAAATGGAAACATTCAATAATTATTTGTTGAAGGGATGAGTGAAGTGTAAATGCTTCAGTCTAAATGGGTTAACTTACCAAAAAGCTCACTAATGAAAATTGAGTTCATTGCTTTTTTGGGTGTTCCTCCTATCTTTGCTAAAACTTTACTTGGGATTGCTTTGGTTTTGGAGGTTTATTGGGTTGTAGTTGCAAAACTGATATTGACAAAATACTATAGGTTGAACAATTTCTATTGACAAAAGGTCCAGCATAGATAATGAAGCAATTTTTGAAAAAAAGTATAATAAAAAAATAAGAAAGAATTGAAATTCTCAAATATATGTTTCATATTAAAAGAAGGCCTTCTCTTTGAGACCAATCTTTTTCAAAGCTTATAATTTCTTCTATGAGCAAAATAAAATAAGGATTTCACCCAACACATATAACTATAGAGAAAAATTCCATAAGGACAGATTTGTTGTTGTTGTTCAGTAAATAATCCACTGGTGCCTACAATAATAACTGACACATAACACTCAACATCTATTTTCTTTTTTTTTTTTTGAGTTGGAATCTCACTCTGTCATCCAGACTGGAGTGCAGTGGCTGCTTCTGGCCACTGCAGCCTCGACCTGCTGGACTCCGGCGATCCTTCCACCTCAGCCTTCCAAGTAGCTTTTCTTAATTGGTTAATTTGTATATTGACATCTTTGTAATTTATCCTAGGTACCTACAGTATTGACATATATTAGGCACTCAACATCTATTTTCTTAATAAGATAATTGGTATATTGATATCTCTGTAATTTATCCTAGATAGTTTTATAATAATAATTTATAATTAGTACCTTGTATTATTTTGTAATGTAGACAATCTGTCTCTGTTCCAAATGAAAATAATGATTTTCAATATTGAGTTTCTAAGATGATGCTACTGGTTCACTAAGAGTATGCACTTAAAACACTGTGCTGATACAAATTGCTTGAATTTATAGTTTACAGATTATAGTCTGTAAGGAACACACATATGGGTTAGTGCTTCAAATATGGTGAAAACGACACACTCAGGATATTCTCTTCAAACATACACTCCTTGCTGGAGAATATTCAGATAAGTTAATTTAGAAATGCAATTGCATGGATTGTGATGGCTAAGTAAATAATTGTATTATAGTTATTTTAAACTGGGGTCTATTAGTGGTTTTAAACATGTTTTGTTGGAATATGAAATAGTTCATAAACACTTAAAAATTTTTTAATCTAGAATATTACTGTCACTGCTTAAAGAATTCTATTTTGAGTACTGAGAGCCTAGAGTTTATAAATATATTTTTTGTCACAAGAAAAACATCTATCTTAGCCCTGAAAAATTACCTTTTAAAAAGTAGGCCCAATTAAGATTTTACGCTGCCTCCCACAAAATCAGTTCAAAGTACATGAAGATTTACATATGTAGATACTTTTGAAACTATAAATAATCGTTATGGTTTTGTTAGAATTAAGTAATTTTTATTCTTAGTGATACTCATAAAAAATTAATATTTAAGTATTTTAATTTTCTCCCCAGTTGCATATATTTATTTTTAAAATATAGCATCCTTATTTTTAAAAATAAGATTCTGCCTCATCAGTGATGAAATTAATAATGATATATACAAGAAACAGTTTTGAGTTTACTCTGCATCCTACTAAGTATTTTATAACCATTCACATCTATGACCACAAAACTCCAAGAACCAATACTATGATAACCTCCTTATAAATGAGGAAACTGAGGATTAGAGAAGTTAAATATCTTTCCCAAGATCAAAGTTATAAAGCTGGCATGTGTTGGAACCGGAATTTGATCTTTGGTCAGATTCTAGAACCTGTGCTCTTACTCACTTTTAACTTGACATATATTAGAGCTAGTTAAATGTGTGTTTGGCAAGAACTAATAAAAGCAAATGCAGTAAACAGAAAGTGTGCAATGCTTCAGTGTTAAATCTTTCTCTGTTTCTCTCTGTCTCCCTATCTCTCTCTTCCTCCCTTCCTTCTATCTTTCTCCCTCCCTGCCAGTCTCCTATATCCCTTTCTCCCTCTGGACCTTTTATAATAATGAATGTATTTGCATACAGATGTAGATGTTTAAACCACTGGCTCTCAACCCGGGTAACTTTACCACTCAAACAACATTTAACAATATGTAGAGATATTTTTGCTTGTCATTTGGGGAGATGCAATTGGCATCTAGCAGAAAGATGTCAGGGATACTGCTAAACATCCTACAACATGCAGGACAACTCTGACAACAAAGAATTATCTGGACCAAATGCCAATAGTGCATTTGACAAATACTGGTTTAAATTAAGAAAACTGTCACATCATCTCCATAAAAAGAGTAAATATCTGTCCATCTCTTACAGCAAATGTTATTCTATTTAACTTAAAAGATAACACACGTTTTGACCAAAAATGATTCCCTATGTGTGACATTTTACATTTAATGCAGGCCTATTTACTTAAATTAACCCTGTTTTAATTGTTTCTTCTTGCTTGTATACCTTGGTCAAAAGGATCACTGTTTTTTTGATACTTGGTAGCCAATATAATGGAAATTTGGAGGGAGGACAAACCAAAGTTAGGAAGAGAGTGGGAAGAAGGAGAAACCAAATACCAATGGAATTAGAGATTAAAAAAGGCTTAGAGCAGTGGTCACTTCAGATTCATCAAATATCAGTTCCAAATATTTTTTTCTCATACAGTGCAATGTTTAAATATATTTGTGTACTCCAAAAATTATTCACATTTGCATGCAGCTTCCCAAATGTCAATTTCAATAGTCATAACATTGTAATTGAAATTGCATGCTGGAAAATATCATAAATGTGCTATGCAATGGTAGGCCTCATAAGATAGTCAAGCAAAAATGCAGAATTTATAGAGCAGACTAATTTTAAGACATTTCTGTTTATCCTTCCATCTGGAAAAAAATATATCTTGCCAAGTAATATATCACTTGATTTAACAAAAAAAGGTAATGGCTGATAAAATTAAGGAAAGAAAGATTTCACATGGTTTTGTTAATTACCATGCAAATGTTACCTGTGACATGTCATTTAAATCCACAAATCATTAACAAAGATTCCGCAGTAAGCATATTGCCCTAAATAAAGTCAGCAGCCTTTTTTGGTAAATTGGATGACTTTCAAAATTCAAAGCAACCTAAAAGGCCTGAGTTTCCAAACATACAGTACTTCTAGAAAATAGTGAGGCTGGAACTCCCCAGACTAATAAAATGAGGACTTTCCCAGGATAAAGAAAGAACTTTCCTAGTACAGTAAGATAAAAGCTTTACCAGAATAGTAAAAGAGTCCTAACACCATAAGGTAAGAACTTTCTTGGAAGATTTATGTCAGAAAGAAATGTAGCCCCCAAACTATAGTGCACATGTGTAACTCCGCTGCAACCTTGAGCTGTGAAAGACCCAGATAGACTGTATGTTACTAATATGTAAGGCTTATGAGGGGACAGGGAAGCTAAAAATGTTTAAAAGACAATGCCTCTCTACACTCAGGGTTCAGCCTTTGGATGTGAATGCGCCGAGGCGGTGCTGGGACGAATAAACACTGCTTCCTGGCAAAGTAGTCTTGGTGTCCCATCTCTCTCTGTAAAATCTTGCTACACTAGTATATATCGTTCATTGTTCTTACGTGAATTTTCATTTTTTATCTATTATGCTATAAAATAAATTTTTTTGAAAAAAATTAAGATATATTTAAAAATCCTTATTTTTTTATTTCTTCATAAGTCTGTTTCGTTACTTGGCATAGTATGAAATACAGACTTTTACACACATATAAAAATTGATTTAAGCATTTTATTACACAGAAAGTTGCAATCAACTATTGTCTTTTTTGCAAAGTACACAATTTGGAAAAAGAGAAGGACAAGCATTTCCAGTCTTTTAATGAAATGTGTTATTAGAAACAGTAACAATAATGGGAAATTTTGCAATATCTTTCTCCAAATATTCAAAATTTAGGTAAATTTATATGTACTTGCAAAGGTAGGGTAATTGCTCCTGGGTGATGTTTTAAGTGCTCTTTTGACACGATCATTTTTACTTATGCCGAGATAAAATTCATAGATTAAATGTCAGAGAAATGAACAGAAAACCTTGATTAACCAGATTTGGATGTCCTTACAAATTGATTTCTCTGGTTAACACATTATTACCTGAAAAAGTCTCTCTTATTTCAACTTGCCTTATTGAAAATCTTTCAAGACTGTAATGTTCAATGTCCCTGATTTCATAATGAGACTACACTGCTAAAAGTAACTCTCTTCTTGTTAACTGATTCTCTTGAAGTGTCCAGGTTAATTATTCAGCTTCATGATAGAATATTGCATATGTATAATATGTAAAGGCTAGGAATCATTAAGCGTTGGACTACTTTTTAAGACCCAAAATGCAGATGTTAGCTCAAAAAAAAAGACCTCGTTTGTTTTGTTCTTTTAAGTTATAAAGCAGAGAAATATTTTTAGTAGAGAAATATTTTTAGTAAAATCGGGACTCTAATTAGTTGGTCTACAGGTATTTGAGAATTAAATGTGCTATGTAGCATGAGATTCTTTGGGAATCCATGGGAAGCTAGCAATGACATACACGAGTTTCTATAACCCAGGGCTTCTTGATCTCACACTGTTGAGACTTTTGGCCATGTAATCTGTGGTTGTTGTTGTTGCTATCCTGTGCAATTTATAATGATTAACAGCATACCTGTAGGACCCAGTGTGACAACCAAAAAATGTCTACTAACATAGCCAAACGTGTATGTATGTGTGTTGCAGGACAGTTGCCCACTTTGAGAAACCACTGCTGCAGCCTGTTAAAATGTAACGCAAGTTTTTACAGAACCAAGAGATTTACAGACCCAGTACATTCTTTTTTTTTTTTTTAATCTTTTTTTTAAACAATATTTTTTATTATGATGTTGTGAGGTACAGTTAAGGGTTAGGTATACAATTACATTTCATTCAGGCACCCTGTTGATAAGAGTTGTTTCCCCGTCCCCAGACAGATATTTGCTACTGTTAATCCCATCCCTCCCCCATAATTTCCCAGCATTGTCAGTCATTTTCTTATAGTATTACATTGGATGTTCACAACCATGCTGCCCACCAAAAGAGGACTGGATTAAAAAAAATGTGGTACATATACACGATGAAATACTATGCAGCCATAAAAAAGAATAAAATCATGAATTTCGCAGCAACCTGGATGGAACCAATGCATTCTTTAAGTGATTCTCTTCTCATGGCTACAAAGTTGTAATGAAAGACAACGGGAAAGCACAATACTCAGGAGCCGCCCTCAGGCCCCATCAACGGAAGTGGCTAGTCTGAGGTCCCAGAGCGATGCTGGAGCATGGCCATTTTCAGCTCCCCGTTGTCTGGATGCCCTTGGCAAGGGTGCTGTCAGGGCTGGGCTTCCAGAGGCTCGAGAAGTTAGGTCCTGCTGCGTGAACCTTCTAAGCATTCAGTCCTCTCAGTGAGAAAACATTTCTTTACCCCCCAGGATGGGGAGGAGCTGGAGCCAATCCTGCCTTTGTCACTCTTCGACCTTTATTCAAACCCCTCAAACCAGCTCTATCCCGGTGGTAAAATAACCTGCCACAGGGAGAGGTTCCAGGGTCAAGTCTTATATGTGGTATGACTTGTCATTTTCAACATGCTCTTCGAAGGGATTATTTAAAATGTTCCTATTAGTGATTTGTGTTGTGGACCAGAACCCTGCATGACTAGCAGAGTAGAGAAGGCAGTGTGGGGTTGTTAGCCTTTTTTGAGTGCCTTTGTCATTTTCATGTTTTCATATTGGTTGAACTCCAGGATGCTGATGGGTCTCTGAAATCCCATCCTAGATGACTGCAAATATTTCTTATTAAACTTCCCTTATTATTGTCACGACCAAGAGATACGATCTTGACCTCTGATGTGGGGAAACCGCAGCATGGAGAGTTTGGTCTTGTTAAATATCAGGTTGAAGGTTATTACAGATAGTGGCTCTAGAATTTCAAGAAGATGATATAAAAGCATTGAAATTAAATCAGTGGACAGTTTAAAGATCAAAGAAGCTGATTAATCTGTAATCTAAGGTCATATCCTGATGTTTTTCTCTCAGTGCGTTTGATTTACATCATCATAAAACGGAAGCTTTAGTTGTTAACTCATTTGTTTAATAAAAACAAACATTAAATCAGAAAGATGTTTAGACACTCTCTGGACACACTTTGAATGGAAGCAAGAAATTAAGATTTATTATTAAGCTTCCATCCTCACTCAGAGTTCCTTTTTTCAAAATAATCTTTTGTTACTGTATGAATATGTTTTCAGTATTCAGTACTACACATCAAGGTTGTGTGTGTGCGTTTTTTTCTTTGAATCATACGTCCCTTAATTTTTTACAGAAGACTGAACACAGAAAAAGGATTTAATTAAGTGGTAACTCCTTGCACTGATTAACTCTACCTACATTGTGATCTGAGTTTGAGCAACAAACTATACACATTTATATTGACCTATTGTACCTTGGCATTGATTTAAGAGTGAGCCATGTAGTTAGCTGCATAATTAGAGAAAAATATATAATTATGCAGTGCAATAGCTGTGGTTTTATGTTGCAACAAATAATTCTATTATAAAATTATTATAAATTGCTTTTTTAATTATAAATTTGCTTTGATTATATTATAGTTATGGTTTCTAGTTCTAAAGTGGAATCATAAAGTATATCTGCCAGAATTGTAAAAGGAAAATTCACTTCACTTCACAGACAAGTAGGTTTAAAACTTCTTTCTTGTTACCTTTGGTAAACACTGCAAGAAAACTGGTAATTAAAATAATAATAATATGGAAAGTTGGTGCAAAAGCACATGAACGTCTCAAATTTAGCACATTTGTATGTAGTACATACTAATTATTTCACAGCCCAAAATAGGAAGCTGATGTAAAAAGAAAATCACTTTCTCCCTTAAGGTAAAACGATTAGAAATCTTAACATTTTTTAAGCATTAAATTGTTTTACTGTGTGAGTTGTTTTTCAAGTATGTAGGATTTTATGAACCTTATGTTAAATGATTGAAATCCTAAATTCCATTTTTAAAAAATATTCGAAAAGTACTATGCTATTTTGCTCTTACAACTCATCATAAAGATTGAAATGCTATTAGCACAAAATTCAGGAAGACCTTTTTAACTCCTATCTTTTATTCCAAAATACGGTTTCTCTAAGATGTGAAATACCTATCTGAAAGTTCTTGACTAGGCCCTTTGCTTGTCTGTACAACTAAAACCTTAGCTCCCAATTTTAATTGTTCCTTAAAGCCAAAGCTCATTCCTGCTTCTCTTACTTATTTTTCTCAGTTCCGTTTAACTCCTTGGCTTTCATTTGTGTGTACTACTGATTCCTCATGGTTATCTGGATGTTTCTTCTGGTTCTCATTCCAGAATAGATATTGTGTCTTATCTCAGGAGTGTCTGTGTTCCTGGATGAACTCTAAAACCTTATTCTGTATCAAACACATTGAACCTGTCCCTTACATAAGATATGTCACGTATTCCCCCTTCAGCAGGTCTTTCCTAACCCATAACTGTCCTTTAGGAACCCATAGCTGTCACACAGAAAGACTGAGGATAAAGAAGGCATGGAGGACATTCTAAGAAATGACAGATATTTGTTTAACTAGAAATTAATTTAAAAATATGTCCTAGCTGGGCTCGGTGGCTCAGCCTGTAATCCCGCGCCTTTGGGAGGCTGAGATGAGTGGATTGCCTGAGCCCGCGGGTTCGAGACCCACCTGGGCAGCGAGACCTCATCTCTACAGTAAATCAAAAAATCAGCCGGGCGTGGTAGCACATGCCTGTAATTCTGGCTACTCAGAAGGCTGAGGCGGAAGGATCGCCGGAGCCCAGCAGGTCGAGGCTGCGGTGGCCGGGAGCAGCCACTGCACTCCGGTCTGGGCGACAGAGTGAGACTCCGACTCGGGAAAAAATAAATAAATAAATAAATAAAAATAAAAATATGTCCTAACTCTGGGTGTAGAGGTAAATAAGATACAATCCTAGTTAGAGTTATTCAGGTATACATTATTTCACTCATTTATTCGCTTACTCATTTAATCATTTACATATACCAGGTGATAGCTATGTTTCAAATACATATATACTCATTACACACACACACACACACACATACACACACACACACACACACACACACACACACATACACACACACACACACACACCAAGAAAAGTATACTGTAGTAAAACGAAAAATGCTATGGAATCATAGATGAAGGGATTCCAGGATTAATTTAAACATCTACTATCCTAATGACTTGTCTAGCTCATTGTTAAAAATCTACATTTAAATGTTAATTTAGAAATATCTGCATGCTGTGGGAAATAGTTTAATTTAGATGCTTCACTTCCAAATGTTATATAATCACTCTTGCCACCCAGAATTTCCATGATAAGAATAATTTTATATATGACATGTAAAACTCAGAAAATACTCTCTAATATGTAAACAATTACTTTCACTTTAAATGCAAATTCATCAAAGGCTCTTAATGTAAAACCCAAGTAGTTAGCTTTGCAGAGGATCTTAGCTCCAGTAGTTTGCACATAAACATTTATAAAGGAATTCTTTAGAACTGTGAATAAGCTTGGCATGGAGCATATTCTTTTTCTTTCCTTCTGCTTGAATACTTTGTGACTATAAAAACACGCTACATTGAGCTGTGATGCTGAAAAGACAATGCTGCTTTTGTTTCTCATGACAATTCTCAACACCAGTGCAGGTTGAGACAAATTGTTTTCCCCCAGAATAATAAAAAATTAAGCTTATGTTCTTTATAACACTTTGCTTTAAATTTTAATGTACTTGGAAATCCATTGAAAGCAGTGACCAAAGTGATTCAGAATAAGAGTAAAATTATGACCAAATATATAGAGTCTGGTGACCAAAGAGCAATTTCAAAATAACTCAAGTTCTTTACATATGTTTCTGATATACCGTGAAAAAGATTTTTAAGTCATATAAGCACTTTGAATTCCTCTCTTTTCTGTTCATTTATTTTCCCCCATTCAAACAACTAGTGTCTCACTAATTTCTTCAAAATTATCCTGAAAATTCTTTCTCTTCCTTAAGTACTTTCCTTTGCTTACCAGTCTGACTTTTCTTCCTGACTCTGATTTACAAAAATCTCCTAACAGAAACCATTTTATAAACCCTTCTTAGCAGAAAAAAAGGGGGAGATCGTGGGCATATTCACACATTAATAATTTGTTTCTATTGTCATATATATACTTATATATACATATTTATAATCAGTGAGCTTTGATTTATGATAATTTATCATAAATGGTTCTTATGGTTAGCCAGGGAGAAAAGTTAAAATAGTCTGGGTGTGCTTTAGAGATAGAGTATTAGTTTATTTAGACTCAGTAAAATAGGGGTCATTGATACATTCATTTTCATTAATGGGAGTTAGCAAGTGCTGCATATATCTTATAATTAGATTTACAGATGTGCCAAGATGAGAAACCCAGTGATGTAGCACAATGTATTTTTCTCATTTAAAAGGTGCTTTTCATTGTCTGAAGAGATAGATGCTATGTTCTGATAAGAACTATGTGTGTAGCTTTAGTCACTAATGTAAATTATTTAATCTGAAATGCTGCCAGTAGAAATGGTTTAATTTTTTTCCCGTCTATTTTGGGTCTTAACTGTTTCTCAGAGAAGTTAAAACTTTCATCTGCAAGAATCTAATTGGAAATTTATCCCAAACAGTACATATATCTAGTAATTTTTTAGATATGTTCAGAATTCAAGTAAAATAATAAAATTAGTAAGACATACAGTGGATTAAAAAAGAGACAAAACACCTAAAAAAGACAGGACATATGGAAGGAGTTTTATAAGCGCCCTCCCCAAGAAAACAGCAATTTAACTGATGAAAACAATTTTTAAAAAACTCAATCATGGAAAGTTTCTAGAAATTGTCCTAAGGGCATTAAGTAAACATCTCCCCAATTTCCCCACATCCCAACCCCCAACCCCTGGCAACCACCATTCTACTCTCTGCTTCTATAAGTTAAGATTGTTTTAGATTCCACATATACTTGAGACCATACAGTATTCATTTTTCTGTGTCTGGCTTCTTTCACTTGCTAAGAAAGTAAATCTTAAGGGTCCTTACCACACTTAAAAACAATGGTAATTACACATGGTGATGGATATGTTAGTTAATTTGTGATAATCATTTCACAATGCGTGCATATGTATGTATATCAGATAATCATAGTCCTGCCCAAAGGGAAAGGTAGGTTATAGGATATCTTGAATGTATACAATTTTTGTTTATTATGCCTAAATAAAGTTGGATAAATAAATAGAAACACTGCTAAATATTTTGAAAGAACACCAAGAGTCTGTGATTTCCACCATGACCCACTTCTTAACCACGTTTTCCCCACCCCTTCAGCTTCATGTTATGGAAACCATACTATGGTTATGTGTAGTCAAGAAGATGGGAGCTCCTTCTCTTTCCAGCTTCCATTCTGGGGCCACAGCTTCATCCAGGAAGGGTAGGCTGCCATCGTTTCTCATTTTACTCAGGCCCATGTTGCAGAGCTTCTATTCTAAACAGATGTGGCTAACAGGATTGGTTCCTTGTTTTCTCCACCCAGATCTAATTCATTGTACAGAAGCTCTACTTCAGGTACACCATGCCAAGAATATTGGGAATCTGATGTCCCTGCCATATCTTGTTCATAGGGTAGATGTTCCACAATGAGAGGGTCAAACCAAGAAGACCAGGGTATGTTACCCATCCTATTCCAGTGCCCACTGATAGTGCTGGGGTAAAAATCAGTGAAAAGCAAATCCTCACCTCCAGCACCAGTGTAGTTAGTTGTTTGATGGTCCCACCCAAAAAGAAAGGTAGGTTAGAAATGGAGGTCTACAGCTTTGCCTGAGGGCCCTGACATTATTTGGGACAGAGTATGGAGAATTCTATGCCTTAGGAATTTATCAAGAGCAGTGGAAATCTTGATGGAAAGCAATTAAAAGGAAGCTAGCAGCTACAAGACACAAGTAAAACACTAGAGTTGCTAGAAGTTTAATAGAGACAGCCATGATAAAAGGCCAACTCTGCAAGTGGGAAGGTTGTGCATATACAATAAGCTGCACTCGCTCAGGAACAGAGTAGGACTTAAAAGCATTTCCAAAGCTGCACACAAACCGATCAACACAGTGTAGACACCTCACTCTCTTATAAGGAACTTAAACACAACCTTTGACCAAAATAGATAAACTACTCTGAGCCAGGAGTGAAACCTAGGAAACCAGGCTTAAAAAGAAATTCACAATCATCCTTGTAAATTTGTAAGATTGTGCATATGCTCAAGGCTGCACCCCCTCAAGAGTGATCAAGTAGGGAACACCCCAAACTACTAGTGTTTGGCTAAATATGGGGGTGAAAACACTCCCTAACTTGTGATAGCAGCTCTGAGTAAATACATATTCATTGACAAAGTGTGTAAAATCTAAGGGGGTTACAGCACAACTTTGCACCAAAAATTGGATTATGTTGATGCAGGAGTGACCCCAAGGTAGCCAGAGTAAATGAACAAAACAGGGAGAAAGAACCAGACAAAGACATCAAAGGTTGGACATTGGGGGAGTAGACATTGCAGAATTAGATTATCCAAGTCACTGAACAAACAGAAAAACTAGCAAACAATAACAACCCCCCCCCAATCCTAACAACTGGGATTTGTATGCATAGCTGCTACAATACTTAAAAAGTCACTTTCAACCAAAATGATGAATTTTGAGACATGCAAAGAAACATAAAAGTGTGACACACAAGGAAAAAAAAAAGCAGGCAATAAGAAATTGCCTTTAAGGGACCCAAATGGTACAAAGATTTCGAGAAAGCTATCATAAATATGTTCGGAGACCTAAAGGAACCAATCTTTGTTTTGTTTTGTATTTTTAATTATTTTATTTTTAAAATGTGGGATACAAATGAGGGTTAGGTACATATGTAGTCATCATACAGGTAAAGGGTGGGTGCCCTTATTGATGTTATATCCCCCCCCCCCGGCAGTGTCCCACTACTGCCAATCCCTTTCTTATGGTATTATGATAAATGTTCAAGGTCCACTTGTGAGTGAGTACATGTGGTACTCAGATCATTGTTTCTGTGATAAATCACTGAGTATTATAGACTCTAATTCCATTCAGGTTGCTGCAAAGTTTATAATTTTGTTTTTCTTGATGACTGCATAACATTCCATCATGTAAAGGTACCACATTTTCTTTATCCAGTCCACTTTCAATGGGCAGCATGGTTGGTTCCATGTTTTTGCTATTGTGAATAATGCTGCAATATACATGCATGTACAGGTATCTTTATTATAGAATGATTTGCTCTGAGTATATTCCCAGATGGGGGATTGCTGGGTCATATGGAAGGTTGATTTTCAGATTTTTTACAAAATTGCCACACTATTTTTCCACAGAGGTTGTACTAGTTTACATTCTCACCACCAATGTAAAAGTGTTTCCTTTTCCCCACATCCTCTCCAGCATCTGTTTTTGTTTGTTTGTTTGTTTGTTTGTTATTGATGATGGTGATCCTAACTGGAGTTAAGTGGTAGATTCTGGATGTTAGGCTTTTGTCAGATATACAGTTGGCAGACATTTTTTCCCATTCCGTGGGCTGTCTCTCCACTCTCTTGATGCTGTCTTTTGCTTTGCAGAAGGTTTTTAGTTTGATGAAAGGAACCAATGTTTAAAAAATTAAAAGAAAGTATTCTGACAATGTGTCTTCAAATAAAGGATATAAACAAAGATAAACTACAAAAAAAGAGCCAAAAGGAAAATCTGCAGTTGAAAAGTACAAAAAATAAAATAAAAATTTACTAGAGAGGCTCAACTGTTGATTTAAGTTGACAGAAGAATCTGCAAGTTGTACGCTACAAAGAGAAATTCTATAACCTGAATAACAGAGAGGAAAAAAATAAAAATAAACGGGGCTCCCAAAAATGTGGGACACCATTAACTGCATCAACATACTTATAATAGAAACAGCAGAAGGTGAGGAAATAGACAAAGAGGCAGTAAAATATTTCAGTTATAATGGTTGAAAGCTTCCCAAATTTGATGGCAAACATTAATCTATAACATCCAAAAATGACAACAAACTTGCTTCAGGGAAAATGCAAGAAGAATCACACCAAAACATATTATAGCAAAAGGTCGGAAGCCAGAGATAAAATCTTAATAGCAGTAAGAGGAAAACAACTCATCAAGTAAAAGAAACACCAACAAAGATAGCCAGAAGAGAGTGGAATAACATATTCAAAGTGCTGAAATTTAAACTGTCAGTCAACAATCTCATACTCAGCAAAAAAAAAAAAAAAGATAGGAAGGAGAAATAAATAATTCAATGGTTGGAGAACTTAATATACCACTCTAAATGATATTAGAACAACTAGACAGAAGCTCAATAAAGAAATAGAAGACCTGAACAACATGATAAACCCACTAGACCTACTAGCTATCTTTAGAACACATCACCCAACAGCATCAGAATACAAATTTTTCTCAAGCACACATGGACTATTTTCCAGGATAGGCTATACATACTAGGTCATAAAAAAGTCTCAGTAAATTTAAAAGCAATGAAATAATATGAAGTGTATATTTTAAACACAAGGAAATTTAACTGATAATCAATAGCAGAAGGAAATTTGGAAGATATACAAATATGTAAAAAATATACTCCTAAATAACCAGTGTGTCATGAAGATATCACAAGTGGAATTAGAAAATATTTTAAGATGAATGTAAATGAAAAATAAATACCAAAATGTATGTGGTCAATGTAGTGCTCAAGGAGAATAATGTATACACTTATGCTTTATTAAGAAAAAAGTAGACTCTCAAATAAATAACCTAACCATCCACCTTAAGACACTAAAAAATAGTGGCAAACTAAACCTTAAGCTAGCAGAAGGAAGGAAATCATATAGAGTGGAAATTATTGAAATAGGGAGTATAAAGTCAATATAACAGTTGAATGAAGCCAGGAGTTAATGAGTGAAACAAATTGAAATCAACAAATTTAACTTGACCAGAAAAAAAGCAAGAATACTCAAGTTATCAAAATCAGGAATGAAAAGGGCTACGTCACTACCAATTTTGCAGGACAAAAAAAGGATAATAAGGGGCTGTTTTGAAAAACTGTATGTCAACAAGTTAGACAACTTAGATAAAATAAACAAATTCTTGAAAACATGCAAATTACCAAAACTGACTGGAGAAAAATAAAAGAACAGCTGAATAGACTGTAACACTAAAGAGATTTAATGATTAATTAAATGTTTATCACAAAGTAAAGCTCAGATGGCTTTACTAGTGAAATCTACTCAACATTTAAAGACAAATTAATACAGTTTTTGCAAACTATTAAAAAATTAGAAGAGAAAAGAACACTGTTCAATACATTTTATAAGGCAAGTATTAACCCATTTCAAAACCAGATAAAACATTATAAGAAGAGAATGTTACAGAATGATATCCCTTATGAATGTAGATGCAAAAATCTTAGCAAAATACGAGCTAACCACTTTTATCAACATACAAAACAAATTATACATAATGACCAAGTGGGATTTATCCTAGGAATGCAAAGTTGGCTTAACATTTGAAAATTAACTGGCATTACTAGAATAAAGGGGAAAATATAATTATCTCAATGAGTAAAGAAAAAACATTTTTTTAAATTACCAAAATTTAATACCCTTTCATTATTATAATTGCTCAGTAAACCAGGAGTAGAAGGAAACTTTATCATCCCAACTACATACACAAAACCTACTAGTTACAACATGCTTGATAGTGAAAGACTGAATGCTATTCTCCTGAAATCTGGAACAAGAGAAGGATGTCTACTCTCACCACTTGACTTAGCATTATTCTAGAGGTTCTAGCCAGGCCAATTAGATAAGAAAAAGAAAAAGCATCTGTACTGGAAAAAAACAGTAAAAATATTTCTACACACATATGACATGATCTTGTATATAGAGAATCCTAGGGAATTCACAAAAGTCATTTTTAAACTTATGAATGCGTTTAGAAAGCTTGTAGGACCAAAAAAATCAACATATAAAAATTTATTCTATTTCTATACACTGGCAATAAACATTCTAAAAATGAAATTAAGAAAACAATTAAGGACATAATTGTATTTTTACAAATCAAATATTTTGTTGAATAATATCAATTAAAGATGTGCAAGACATGTACACTGAAAACTGCAACACATTACTGAAATAAAGAAGACCTACACAAGTGAAACATTCCATGTTCATGGATTGAAGTTTAATACTTTTTAAATGATAATTTCCCCAAATGTATCTATAGATGCAACTCAGCTCCTATCATTTTTGCAGATAGTAATAAGCAGATCATAAAATGTCTATGGTGATGCAAGGGCTGTAGTGGAGAATCTGCTGTCAGGATCATTCAGGTTCTTGGAAAAATTATCTCCGTATGGTTATAAATTTGAGGTCCTTGTTGTTGGCTGTCATCTGAGGGCCATCCTGCACTCCTGGAAACCTTACATGTAGCCCACTACAACTCAGATTTATCAATGGTATGTGGAATTCCACTCCACACCATCTATTCTGCCTCTTCTTCTGCTACATGTCTCTAACTCTTTCAACTTTCAAGGGCTCATATGATTGCATTAACCCACCAGGATAATCTAGGATACCCTCCCTACTTTAAAGTAAGATTAGTAACCTTAATTCCCTCTGTAAAAATTCCATCACAACAGCACCTAGCTTAGTATTTGATTGCATAACCAAGGAATAGGATTTTTCAGGGGATATCTTTAACATTCTTCCTACCATACTTTATTTTTTCATACTCCTGAGGTGTCAGTGCCAACAATATGACTTCAAAACTTTTGTTGAAAGAAGTGGGTCACTTAAAAACTTTAAAAATTCAGTCACTAAGCTATTACTTTACTATTTGGAAGATTGGAATTTGTACATTTCCAGATTGTTCAGTTTCTACTGAATATGTATGTCAGTCATTTTGTAAGATCCTGCCAAGTATAGAGCAATATTCTTAATTGTCCTGGCTAGCATTGGATAATTAATTACCTTAGATTTTGTTATAATCCAATAATTATTTTAGAATTAGATCTGTTTTATTTTATTTTGTGTTGTTGTTTTAATTCTTGATTTAAAAAAGTTTTGATTTCACAAGAGATATTGAACATTAGTTTAACATTGAACATTAGTTTAAAATTGAGCTCCCGCCATAGTGCTAGAAACAGACTGATGTTTATTCACTAAAATGCTTAACAGTCTCCAGGGTAATATTTAGCAAGATGTCCCAGTTCAGATGACATTTATTTTGGGAAATCTATAATAGACATTGCCTAGACAGTAAATTTCCCTTTATTTTTCCCTTCTTCGTGTACTTTTCACATTCCCTGCCTTGAACTCAGATATGTGCAGTTTAGGCAGGGAGCTGGGAGTTGGTTTATACACAGAATAACATAATCTGTGAGGAGGAAAGAATGAAGCAAATAAGATGAGAGAAGCAGAAATAAAAGACCAAATCACCTCAAGCAAGACAGAATGAGTGGACACATTCATGGCCACTTTCCTTGGTATTTCTATGTCCTTTTAATAAATTCCACAGGTTTGCTTAATCCATTATTTGTTTTTCATAATTAATATTTTTATTATGGTTTTGTGGGGTACAGTTAAGGGTTAGGTATACAGTTATGTTTCATTCAGGCACCCTGTTGATAAGAGGTGTTTTCCCGTCCCCAGACAGATATTTGCTACTGTTAATCCCATCCCCCCCCCCCATAGTTTCCCAGTACCGTCAGTCATTTTCTTATAGTATTACATTGGATGTTCAAGGTCCATTATATGAGTGAGAACATGTGATACTCGAATCTTTATTTCTGTGAGAGGTCACTCAGTATTATAGACTCTAGTTCCATCCAGGTTGCTGCGAAATTCATGATTTTGTTCTTTTTTATGGCTGTGTAGTATTCCATTGTGTATATATACCACATTTTTTAATCCAGTCCTCTTTTGATGGGCAGCATGGTTGTTTCCAGGTTCTTGCTATTGTGAACAACGCTGCGATATACATACCTGAGCAGGTTTCTTTTTTATAGAGTGATTTGTGTTCTTCAGGGTATATTCCCAGTAGGGAGATTGAGGAGTCATATGGAAGGTCAATTTTTAGAGCTTTTAGGAATCGCCACACTGCTTTCCACAGAGGTTGCACTAGTTTACACTCCCACCAACAGTGTAGAAGTGTTCCCTTTTCACCACACCCTCACCAGCAGCTGTTATTTTTTGAGTTGTTGATAATTGCCATTCTGACTGGAGTTAGGTGGTATCTCAGTGTGGTTTTGATTTGCATCTCCCTGATGATTAGTGAGGTTGAGCATTTCTTCATGTGTTTGTTGACTGCTCGGATGTCTTCTTTTGTGAAGTGTCTGTTCATATCTTTTGTCCATTTTATAATGGGGTTGTTTGTTTTCTTTTCAGTATGTTTCAGTTCCTTGTAGATCCAGGATGTTAAGCCTTTGTCAGACCTAG
>NW_007245769.1:1216924-1233705 GCF_000164805.1 Carlito syrichta | reverse complement strand
TTCCATCCAGGTTGCTGCGAAATTCATGATTTTGTTCTTTTTTATGGCTGCGTAGTATTCCATCGTGTATATGTACCACATTTTTTAATCCAGTCCTCTTTTGATGGGCAGCATGGTTGTTTCCAGGTTCTTACTATTGTGAACAACGCTGCGATAAACATACGTGTGCAAGTATCTTTTTTATACAGTTGCTTAATCCATTATTATTAGGCTTCTGTCTCTTTTAAAACCTCAGGAAACCTTAACCAAGACAAATTTTTCCTTAAAAAGTGATCATCTTAGAATTCTTTAACTTCTGGTCAAATGCATGCCATAAGAGTGTCATGAACTGGATTTTTTAAAATGTGGTATATATGCATGATGAAATAGTATGCAGCCATAAAGAAAGACAAACATGGACTTCACAGAAATTTGGATGGATTTAGAGTCTATCATACTCTAAATTTAGTGATCTATCACAGAAACAAAGAACTGAGTACCACATGTTCTCACTTATAAGTGGGTCCTAACATTTATCATATTACAAGAAATGGATAGGCAGTAGCAGGACACTGTCGGTGGGGAGAGGGTGGTATATAGCATCATTAAGGGTACCTGATCCTAAATTAGGTAAAGTGAGGACCAGTGGGATGCCCAAACTTCACCTTAACATAGACCCCTTATGTACCTAAACCTGATTTGCACCCCACATCTTTAAAATAAAGGGAAAACTAGAGTGTCATGGGAAGTTATATTTAATTCTAAAATTTTTTAATGATTTGATTACTTGGGGTGCTAACAGAAAATAATATGTGTATATTTAAAAGGGTAGATGTCTTTAAATTATGAGTGAAAAATAATAGGGTAGTATTTTTCTATGGAAATTAAATTTTTAAGGATTGCTTTAAATTGTTTTAGGAGGTAGAAATCATTGGGCAGAAACAACAGAAGTTGCTGCCAATCCAACAATCTGGCTGTTTATCATTATATACAACTCGGAATGCCCAAGAATTATTGCCAAGTGCCTCTATATTAATGTTTCTTCTCTCTGGTGAAAATACCAGTCTCCTTGATCTAAGAGTGAATGCTAACCAAATGTGTCATAAATGGCACAAGTGCATCTGGGGCCCTGTGAAAAGATCCCTGCTCACCCTCTGATTTAGAAAATGAATCAATAGTATAAATTCTAAATCACCAATTAAGTAGCATGAAGCAAACTTCAATCCAATCTGGGCAGGTATTGATACATTTCTTCTGGGAAAGAATAGTGGACAGTTATTTTAAAGTTTTGGGTGGAGACAATTATAAGCACCAGAATCCCCTAATAATCAGAGGAGGTGAGAATTTATAACAAGGCACCTTTTAGAGTCTGGCAAAAACAATGAGAGATCCATAGCCTGCTGGCAGAGCATCACATCTGTATTTCTGTCTGTATACATGGAACCAGAGAGAAGTGTTTACTCTGGAAAGAGCCAAAGCATCTCAGGACCTAAGCTGAAATTATAGGGAACAGAAATGTTAAAGACAACCGAAGTGGGGTTAGGAAAGATGAAGATAGATGAAATTAACAATAGTCACATTCATGTGATGGGGAGAAAGATATACTTCGTTTAATTATTGCATATGAGTAAGAAAGACATCAATTTCATAGTGAGCGCTCATTAATTAATTTTTACCTTAGCATTAGGTCTTAAAAGATGTTTTATCGCCTTTAAGTTTTTGATTTGTCAAGGGAAAGATTAACCCTAGGAGGTGAACTATAACATTGTCTCTGTGAAACTACCAATGCATTGCAGAGTAAAGTTCAAGGAACCACTTGTCACAATTCAGTCAGACAGCTGTACGAGAAATAGATTCAACCCATAACTGACTTAATTCATTTGACACATGCTGAAACAAACAAAAATTCTGATGATTATCAAATGAAAAATGAAAACATAAAACATGATAATGGCATTAGTATTCTAACGTGTGAAAAGGTAATGCATTTAAAAAATGGAGATACTAATAGTGTTGTTATGAGAGTGATAGCGTCCAGAAAGTTTCTGTTGTTGTTGCTTTCTTGGTGTGGAAGTGGTACTGTTTTATAGTTTCTCTGAAATATGCCATTACTAATAGTGCAAAATACACTCTTAAATTTATAAAAATGCTGAGTGTTTCTCCTTTTCTATTCATACAATGACTTCCTTCTTGATTTACTTTTGTACACTATCAGTGCAATAAGAAAGCATTTTATAACTTTTATTTTTTATTTTAAAAGTTATTTATTTGTCATATATATTATACATCTGTCATTTTTAAAATTTTTGTTTTAGATTCAGGGGATACACATGTACGTTCATTACATGAACATATTGTGTAGTGGTATGAATTGGGTCTCAGGTGGCCCATTCCTCAGAGAGTGAACATTGTACCCCATAGGTAATTTTTGAATCCTAACCTTTCTCCCCACCTACCCCCTTACTGGTATCCGCAGTGTCTATTATTTCCATCTTTGTGACCATTTAGATCCCATGTATAAGTGAGAACATGCGATGTTTGGTTTTCTATTGCTGAGTCAGTTCACTTAGGATGATAATCTCCAGCTACATTCATATTGTTTCAGAAGACATGGTTTCATTCTTTTTAATGATGCTTAGTATTCCATGGTGTCTATGTACCACCTTTTCTTTATCCAGCCAATTGTTAGTGGGCACTTAGGTTGGCTCCATGATATTGCTACTGTGAATAGTGCTACAAAGAGCATACAGATACAGACAACTTTTTAATATATTGATTTCTTTTCCTTTGGGTAGATCGCTAGTATGCTGTGTCAAAAGGTAATTCGATTTTTAGATCTTTGAGAAATCTCCATATGCTTTCCATATTGGAAAAGTGGAAGTAGCTTACAATCTCACCAACAGTGGATTAGCATTTCCTTTTCTCTGCAACAGCACAAACATCTGTTGTTCTTTGACTTTCTAATAATAGCCATTCTGGCTAGTGTGAGATGATATCTCATTGTGGTTTTCATTTGCATTTCTCTAATGATTAGTGATGTTGATCATTTTTTCATGTTTATTAGTTACTTGTAGGACTTCTTTTGAGACATGTTTATTCATGTCCTTTGCCCACTTTTTGATCAAGTTGTGTGTGTGTGTGTGTGTGTGTGTGTGTGTGTGTGGAATTGTTTGAGTTCCTTGTAGATACTGGATATTAGCTCTTTGTCTGAGTTGTACTTTGGAAATATTTTCTCCCACACTGGATTTTCTGTTCACTCTATTGATTATTTATTTTGCTGTGCAGAAGCTTTTTAGTTTAATTCAGTCCCATTTGTCTATTTTAGTTTTTATTACAGTTGTATTTGGGGTCTTTGTCATAAACTTTTTGCCTAGACCAACATCCAAAAGAGTGTTACCTAGATTTTCTTCTAGGGTTTTATAGTTTCAAGTTTTAAATTTGTCTTTGATCCATCTTGACTTAATTTTTGTATGTGCTAAGAGATAGGAGTTGAGTTTCATTCTTTTATATTGAGAAGGCAATATTAATGTAAGCAGTATTTCTTTTTAAATCAGTCACTTATTTTAAAGTAAAAATAATTTTGAAAATGATAATGATTTTTAATTATGGCTGAAAAGAAACAAAAAACAACAAAAAACTCTGTACATAACAATGACTCATATATTAGAGTAAGCATGTTTTATATGTCAAAATCCATACACACATATGAAACATTTATATTAAATATTTGTTGACAGATACTGGAGGGTGTCACTACATTTCCAAATTTGTGCTATATTATAGTAACAATATGATATTTTAAAATATTGGTAATTTAATCAAGTCAACAATTTTGTCATAAAATTTGAAGTCTGCTGACAGTATGATCAAATCCATAATTGCAAGCATTATATTATTTCATTCATGTCACTCATATGTTGGTAATGTCGTCTTGGTTTTCTAATGTGGCTTTTATTTATTGGCTAAATAAGCTTTCATGACTTAGTTTTTTTAATCATTCTATTATACCCTTATGCTTAAATTACTGTACTATGGCTATGTTACATATTTTGTGCAAGTTCACACATAAATATGATATGTAATAGGCACATTCTGAAAGGTAAAAATCCAGTCAGACTATATTTTATAAGATTTTAATATGTCAGTTGCTTTGGGTTTAAGGTAAAAAATATATAGAATAGCCGGGCTCGGTGGCTCAGCCTGTAATCCCGCGCCTTTGGGAGGCTGAGGTAGGTGGATTGCCTGAGCCCGCGGGTTCGAGACCAGCCTGGGCAGCAAGACCTCATCTCTACAATAAATAATAATAAAAAAAAATCAGCCGGGCGTGGTAGCGCATGCCTGTAATTCCGGCTACTTGGAAGGCTGAGGTGGAAGGAGCCCAGCAGGTCAAGGCTGCGGTCCAGTCTGGGCAACAGAGCGAGACTCCAACTCAAAAAGAAAAAAAAAATGTATATATATATATAGAATAAAATATATGCACTAATAAAGTTGTTTTCATTAAAAATCATAAGAAAATAAGATATTGACAAGTCATATGTCAGCCAGGTAACTTGCCTTTGTTGTAACCGTCATTGTTTCCGGTCTACTTAGGAAACACAACCTAAAAAAATAGTTCACTAATTACCTAAATAAATACGAGGGATACCTCCCCTCAAAAAGAACCAGAATTATTCTTTGGAGGGCAGTTCCCTTATAGTTCATGGTTTCCCTGCTAGATAAGTGTTCTAGGAATGCATCTGCATCAGTGTACCAGTTAGCATTGCTGTGAGAGGCTGCATTTGACTTCAGTGAATTTTTTTTTTTTTTAGATTCTCTCAATACATTTGCCTGTTTCTTGGATGATTTCCATGTGCTCCTGTCCACACTGTGCAGAGTGTTCAGCAGTTTTTTACTAAAAATGGCATGACCCCTGTGCCTGACCCTACCTATTCACCTGATCTCACCCCAAGCAACATCCTCAAAGGGAAACGTTTTGCTAATGTGGAAGTGATGAAACAAAAAATGGCAGAAGGACTAAAAGTCATCAAAAATGACAAATTCAAAACTGTTTTGAGCAGTGGGAAAAGTGTCTCGATAGGTGTATTGCATCAAACAAAGAGTACTTTAAAGATGACTGAAACTTAAACATGTAAGAATAGAATAGATACGCAATTAAAAATAAATAAATCTGGTGTTTTTTTGTTCGCCTCTTGTATGTAAATGGAAAAAGAAATGATATGAAAGTACCCCACCCTCTAAATGAAATGTGGAAATGATGATAGAATAAAAAGGAGCCAGTGAAAAATTTATCCTCAGGTTATTGTTTCTAAACTGTGAAATTTTGTCAGGTATTCTCTTTCTTTCTCATTTCAAAGAAGCTTTGCTAGTATATTTTTATAAAATTAGAATAAGGGTATGGACCCAAATAGGGACTTGGTTATTTTGGATACTTCAGAATATTCAAATTGAATGCCTCCCCCCCCCCATCTATATTTCAAGAACAAGTCATTGTTATGCTTATTTTATTTGAAACATCAGCAGTGCAGTTTCTTATGCCTGTGATTTTTTAAAGTAAACCAGAAACCTCACTACAAGGTTATACCAAGGGCTAATGCCATAGGAATGTACAATGAGTAAATTACAGAGAGATTTATATAGTATTTGAATAGGTTTATGATAGATCTGGCTTTATGCTAAACCCTGGTGTGTAGAATAAGTAATAACAAAACTCATAGTCAAAAGTGCTTAATGAGATTAACTTGGGGCTAGAATTAAAGGAATAAAAATATGGAAACTTAGTCGGGCTCGGTGGCTCAGCCTGTAATCCCGTGCTTTGGGAGACTGAGGTGAGTGGATTGCCTGAGTCCGCGGGTTCGAGACCTGCCTGGGCAACTTGGCGAGACCTCATCTCTACAACAAATCAAAAAATTAGCCGGGCGTGGTAGCACGCACCCGTAGTTCCAGCACTTGGAAGGCTGAGGCAGAAGCATCGCCGGAGCCCAGCAGGTTGAGGCTGCGGTGGCCGGGAGTGGCCACTGCACTGCAGTATGGGTGATACAGTGAGACTCCAACGCAAAAAAAAAAAAAAAAAAAAGGAAACTTTTTTTGTTTGTTTTAATTTATTTTATTATAAGAAATTGAGTAACATTCAGCATTAGGTATACAAATGGTCATTGTGTCGGTAAAATTTGGGCCTCACTTTGGTCCCCACTTTATCTGGTTTGAGATCAGCAACACTTATTGATGAGGTGCGTCCTCCTTTCCTCCCTGGCAATTTCCCACTACTGCTAATCCCCTTCTTATAGTATTTTGATAGTTATTCAGGATCTGCTTATGAGTGAGAATATGTGGTACTCAGTCTTTGTTTCTGTGTTAAATTACTGAGTATTACAGACTCTAAGGCCATCTAAGTTGTTGCAAAGTTCAGAATATTGTCCTTCTTTATGGCTGTGGAATATTCCATTGTGTATATGTACCACATTTTTTTAAATCCTATCCTCTTTTGATAGGCAGCACAATTGGTTCCATGTTTTTGCTAGTGTGAATAATGCTACAATAAACATGCGTGTGCAGGTATCTTTGTTATAGAGTGATTTGAGTTCCTCTGGGTATATTCCCATAAGGGAGATAGCAGGATTGAATGGAAGGTCAGTTTTCAGATCTTTTGGAAATCGCCACACCGTTTTCCACAGAGGTTGTACTAGTTTACACCCCTCCAACAGTTTAGAAGTGTTTCCTTTTTTCCGCACCCTCTCCAGCAACTGTTGGTTTTTGAGTTATTGATGGTGGCCATCCTGACTGGAGTTAGGTGGTATCTCACTGTGGTTTTAATTTGCATTTCCTTGAAGACTAGTGAAGTTGAGCATTTTTTCATGTATCTGCTGGAGTGACTATTCATATCTTTTGTCCACTTTTTAATAGGGTTTTTTTTTTTCTTTTTGGCACATTGACTTCCTTATAGATCCTGGTAGTTAAGGTTTTTGTCAGATATACAACTGGCAAATATTTTTTTCCTATTTTGTGGACCATCTCCCCTCTCTCCTGATGGTTTCTTTTGCTTTGCAGAAGTTTTTCAGTTTGATTAGGTGACACTTGTCTATCTTATCTCTTATGGCATGGGCATTTGGAGTTTTGATCAGTAATTGGTTGCCAGTTCCAATTACCATAAGGCCTATCTCCCAAATTTACTAAGGTTCATATAGTTTGAGGTTTTATGTTTAGGTCTTGGATACATTTAGAGTTGACTTTTTTTATTTGGTGATAAGTAGGGGTCTTGTTTTAATCTTCTGCATGTGGTCAGCCAGTTTTCTACACACCATTTACTGAATAAGTTCGCCTTTCCCCGGTGATGGTTAGTGGAGGCTTTGTTGAAGCTTTTTAATGCATTTTTTCACTTAAAATCACAAAGTAATGTAAAACATAAAGCATATGTTGCAATTATTTCTAATTTTACTTATTTAAAGTACCTTTCAAATTTGAATGGAATTTCATCAAGGATACCAATATATGCATTATAAAGATTCCAGGAGTAGAAGAGAGAAGAAAGAGGCAAAAAAAACTTATCTAAAGTAATAATGGTGGAAAATTCACATATCTTGGTAAAGAAATGGACATCCAGAAGCAAGAACTTTAACAGACTGAAATTTAGAGGAACCCAAATAAATTAATCTGAGATATATTATATTCCAATGTAAAAAGCCAAAAAAAGACAAGGAAAGAATCTTGAAAGTAGCATAAATAAATAAATGATTTGTCATGTACAAGAGGATCTCTGTAATACTATGAACTAAATTCTCAACAGAAACCTTGAAGCTCAAAAGGAGTGGGATGATATATTCAAAGTGCTAAAAGAAAAACAAAACCGACAATCAAGAATACCATATGCAGCAACACAATCCTTCAGACATTAAGCAGAAATAAAGACTTCCCTAAATAAACATAAGTTGAGGGGATTCACTACTGCTAGAACTGTCTTATAAGAAATGCTAAAGGAAGTTCTTTAAATTAAAACAAAAGGTAATTAAACAGCAACATGAAAGCATATGAAAGTATTAAGTTCACTAATAAGGATATATAGAGAGAGAAAAGTACAGAATACTTTAGTACTATAATGGTGCATAAGTCACTTTTAATTCTGGCATAGCAGGTAAACAATAAAAGTATTTAAAAACTATAACTTTTAACAAACATTAACAGAAATATGTTAACGGATACACAGTATAAAAAGATGTAATCTGTAACATCAATAAAATAAAGTGTGCATGGAAATTAAAAGTACTGAATATTTACAAGTGATTTAAGTTGTGGTCATCAGCTTAAAAGAGATTATTATAGCTATAATAAGTTTTATAAAAGTCATATAGTAACCACAAAGAAAGTACTTATAGATGGTACACAAAATAAAATGAGAAAAATATAAAAATATATCAATCCAAAAAATCAACACAACACAAAGGAAAACAACGGGAGGGACAATAAAGCTATAAGAGAAATGTAACATAACTAACTGATAGCACTAGTACACCCTTCCCTATGAATAATTACTTTAAATGTAAGTGCATTAAACTTCCCAATCAAAAGATAAGGGTAGCTAAATGGATTTTTTTTAAAATCCAACTATGCACTATGGAAATCACTTTATATTTGAGAACACACATAAAGTAAAAGTGAAATAATGGAAAAAATATTACATGCAAATGATACACAAAAGAGCAGAGATGGTCATACTTTCCTCAGACATGCGTCACTGTCAAAAGAGAAAAAGACAGCATATAATTATAAAATGGTCAATTCAACAGGAAAATAAAACAATTACAAAAGTATATGCACCCAACATAAGAGTATCCTAATATTTGATGCAAACAATGCCAGCACTGAAAGGAAAAGTAGTAATACAATTATAGTAAAGGATTTTCATAACTCACTTTTAATATTGGCTAGAACATTCAGATAGAAGATTGATAAGGAAAGAGAGGACTTTAACAGCACTATAGACGAAATGAACCCAGTAGACATATACAGATAAACCATCCAACAACAGTAGAATACACATTCTTCTCAAGTGCACATAGAACATTCTTCAAGACAGGTCACATGCTAGGTCTATAAAATAAGTCTTTTTAAATTTAAGAAGATTTAAATCATAACAAGCATATTTTCTTACCACAATGGAATAAGACTAAAATAAATGAGAGAAGGAAAACAAAAAATTTGACAAACGTTAGGAAAGTAAACAAAAAATTGTTAAACAGCCAGTGTGACACAGAATAAATAAAAAGGGAAATCAGAAAATATCCTGAGACAAACAACAATAAAAATGCATTTCCAACACAGAAAACAGCAAAAGCAGTATTAAGAAAATTTGTAATGATAAATGCTTATATTAATATGGAAAAAAGATAGCAAAAACATCTAACTTTACATCTCAAAGGAGTATAAAAAAGGCTAAGCCCAAAGTAGAAGTAAGGAAATGATTAAGATCAGAGCAGAAGTAAATTAGATACAGAATATAGAAATAATAGAAAAAAATAAAATATAAGAATTGGTTTTGTAACAATATCGACAAAATTGACAAACTTTTAGCTACATTAAGAAAAAGGAAGGCTTAAAATCAAAAATAAAAGAAGAGACATGACAACTAATGTCACAGAATTGGATAGGTTCATAAGAGACTACTATGAGCAATTATGCACCCAAAAATTGGATAACTTAGAAGTACATAAATTTTGAGAAACATAAAATCTACCAAGACTGAATCAAGAAGAAGAAAATCGGTACAGACCTATCTCAATAAATAAATAACTTAATTAATCAATTTTATATTAAAATAAAGTAAAATGTAAAATTATCTGTCATGCACTGACAGATAATCAGTTGTTAATATCATCATTATAGATCTGTGAAGAATATATTTTATTTTGACCTGTCTGAAAACATTATTATATACATTTAGGATAACCATTAGAATATTTTAGTGGAGACTTTTAGATTAGCTATTTTCTTAAGACAATACAGAAATTCATATGGAGGCATAAAAGAGCCCAAATAGATTTTTTACCACAATAAAAAGGTAGTTTTTGGCAAAAAAGTAACAAAGCTGAAACAAAGCTAGAGGCATCATACTTCTAGACACTAAACTATATAAACTACAGTGCCCAAGACTGTGAAGTACTGGTACAGGAATAGACACATAGACCAATAAAACAGGACAGAGAATCCAGAAGTAAAACCACAGTCCTGCAACCAACTCATCTTCAACAAAGCCTTCACAAACAAACATTGGGGAAAGGAAACCATATTTAGCAAATAGTGCCAGGAAAGCTGGTTAACCACATGCAGGAGAATGAAACTGGACCCCCACCTATCACCGTATACAAAAATTAACTAAAAATGGATCAAGAACTTAAATGCAAAACCTCAAACTATAAGAATCTTGAAGAAAACTTAATCTTTTGGACATCAAAGTAGGCAAAAAAGTAAATATTAAAAAAAATTTTAAAATATAAAAAATTAAAAACTATATTTAAAAAGTAACTATAACAAAAGCTAAGATTGACAGGTGGGACCTTATCAAACTGAAAAGTTTTTGCACAGCTAAAGAAATCCTCAAGAGTGTAATGATACAGCCAATTAAATGGGGAAAAAATATTTGTAAGCTATGCATCTAACAAAAGCCTAACATCCAATATCTACAGGAAATCAGATGAATTTATAGGAAAAAAGCAACCCCATTAAAAAGTGGGCAAAAGACATGAACAGACACTTCTCAAAGGAAGACTTTCTAGCAGTCAACAAACGTATGAAAAAATGCTCAGCCTCAGTAATTATCCAAGAAATGCAAATAAAAACTACGATGAGATAAAACCTAATACTAGTAAGGATGGCTATCATTAAAAAGTCAAAAAACAGCAGATGACTGTGGAGAAAAGGGAATGCTTCTACACTGTTGGTGGGAATGTAAACTAGTTAAACTTTTATGGAAAACAGTGTGACGATTTCTCAAAGAACCAAAAATTGAGCATCCATGTACTTCAGCAATCCCTCTTCTTGGAATATACCCATAGGAACATAAATTTCTCTGTCAAAAAGACACCTGTTTCATTGCAGCACTATTCAAAACAGTAAAAACATGAAATTAACCCAGATGCCTATTGAAAGTGGACTGGATAAAGAAAATGTACATATTCACAATGAAATATTATGCAACCATAAAGAAGAACAAAACCATGGGCTTTGCAGCAACATGGGTGAAACTGAAGACCATCATCCTAAATGAATGATCACAGAAATAAAGAACTGAATACTGCTTGTTCTCACTAGGTCTGACAGTTAAGTTCGCAAACGCATAAGAAAAATTGCTACATTCCTCATTGCTACATATCACTATGGTCACCTTTAAAGTACTCCCCTTGGGAAGCTATGCACTAATGCCAGTACCTAGTCCACCTGTCAAAGCAATTTTGGAACTTATTTTCTCAGATGCTCATCAATGTTTTCATCATATTACCTTTGATGTCCTGAATGTCATCAAAATGTCTTCCTTTCAATATTTTCTTTATCTTTGGGTAAAGAAAAAAGTCACTGAGGGTCAAATCAGTTGAGTAGGGAGGGTTTTCCAATACAGTTATTTGTTTACTGGCAAAAAAACTCCCTCATAGAGAGTGCTGTGTGATCTGGTGCATTGTCATGATGCAAGAGCTTCTTTGGGACCATTTTTACACACACTTCTCATGCCAAGAATTTCATTAAGATTTTCCTAACAGTTTCTCTGTCAATGTTTATTTGGTCTGCTATGCTTCTCACAGTAAGCCAATGATTTTGACACACAATTTGATGAACTTTTGCAATGTTTTTGTCAGTTTTGCCTAGTACTGGCCATCTTGACCTCTCTTCATCAGTGATGCTTTCTCTTCCCACAGAAAAACGTGTAATCCATTTGTACACTGTCATTGTCTTCATGGCATTATCCTAAAATACTTGTACTAACGTGTCTCTGATTTCATTTCCACTCTTGCCAAGTTGAACAAGAAATTTAATGTTTGTTCGTTGCTATAATTCAAACTCTGACATTCTCACAATGGTACACAAAAACAAGCAACAACAATAATGAATGCCACTCAGTAAGACACCACCACACATTGACACGAACACAGCTATGAGAAATTAATATACTAAGGTTATGAAAAGTTACTGAGTTTTTTGTACAGTGCTGCCAAAATAAACTCAGAGTGACAAATTTTGAAACTCAATTGTCAGAACTAATAAGCGGGCCCTGATCACTGGTACAAGGGTAGGATTGGCAGACAATGTACACTACTAGGGGATGGAAGGAGGTGCATAGAAGAGTGGAGAGGTACATTGCATACTGGTTACCAGCTCCACTGAGAGAGAGGACCAGCTAGAAGCCCAAACTTCACCTGCATGCAACTTACTTATGTAGTAAATTCTCACTTGTATCCCACAATTCTAAAATAAAATAAAATATAAACAAAAAGACTAGCTGTTTTATTGAAGGAACATGAATGTCAGAAAAGTCACTTTTAATGAGAAATAAGGGGCCATTTTAGAAAAGTCAAATGGAAAAAAATAGATTAAGAATGAGACAAGATGTCAGAGACTGCTCGACTAAGGAGGAGTTGTAAGGAAGAACAGTATAGCCGGGCTCCGTGGCTCAGCCTGTAATCTAGCACTTTTGGGAGGCTGAGGTGAGTGGATTGCTGAGCCCGCGGGTTCAAGACCCACCTGGGCAACTTGGTGAGACCTCATCTCTACAATAAATCAAAAAAGTAGCCGGGCGTGGTAGCACGTGCCTGTAGTTCCAGCTACTTGGAAGACTGAGGCGGAAGGATCGCCAGAGCCCAGCAGGTTGAGGCTGTAGTGGCCGGGAGTGGCCACTGGACACCAGTCTGGGTGACAGAGTGAGACTCCAACTCAAAAAAAAAAAAAAGAAAGAAAGAAAGAAAGAACAGTATAAGGAAATATAATGTTCTCAGACTTAAACTCCTGAAAGACCCAGCCATGTGATACACATTGATTCAAATGCTATGTAGAACATTTAGGATTCTTTGACTGCAAACACAGATACCAGTTTTACTTATAAACTACAAAAACAAAACAACAAAACTATTTTTGGAGGAATATCAGATTAATCACCGATATTCAGAAAGTTGGATATTAGGATTCATAACAGAAACAGGATTGAATGATGAGTAGTTCTGGGCATCTAAACTGCAAAAAATAATTTTCTGGCTCTTCCTTCTTTGATGACTACTCAAGAATTAAAGCCTCCAGGAAAGAATCCTTTTACTTGGCTTGGAAATCATGCCTGCAACATGGCAAAGCTGTTGGAGAGGACTGGGAAGATCAAAAATTAAAAGTCCACTTTACAGTGTCTTTCACTATTGACGTGAGGTCTTCAGATAGCATAAAACATCTACCTAGTCTTTTTTTTTAGATCACAATAAGAGGAATAGTATGGGGGGAGAAACTTTAGTTTTGATCCTGTATGTTTTATATTGCTTATAACAAATTATCACAAATTTAGTGGTTTAGAACAATACACATTTATTATCTTACATTTCTGTAAATCACAAGTCAAACAGTCTCCCATGGCTAAGATGGTATTGGCAAGGCTGCATTTCCTTCTGGAGGATCTCAGATGAAATCTATGTCCTTGCCTTTTTCGGCTTCCAGAGGCCTCCCAGTTGCTTGGCTCACGGCTTCATTCCTCCATCTTCAAAGTCATTAATGTCACATCTCTCTGATCCTTATTTTGTAGTTACATCTGATTCTGACAGTAGCTAGGTAAGGGTCTCCACTTTTAAGAATTTATGTGATTAGACCGGGTCAATCTGGATAATCTAGAACAGTCTTCTCATTTTAAGGTCATTAATCACATTTCAGAGTCACCTTTGTCATAGGCAACATATTTACAGATTCCAGGATTAGGACATGAATATCTTTGGGAAACCATTATCCTGCCTACCACAGATGCTATCTTATAATTGAAACTGCATAACTTTGGAGGATTCCAGATTTATCATTATTTGACTGCATACTTTTTTCTCTTTGATTACTCTTTTTATTTATTATTTTTATTTTCACCCATAATTTTTTAGGAAAACTCTAGGAAGGTAGAATGAATAAAATACTTTTGGAAATATGTTGTACATTATGAAGAACACTTTTAAAAAATACACAAAAGCACAAGAAATAACTTTTCAGGATTACTTTTCTAGCTGTTTTGAGTATATATACAAGGTTTTGATGTAATACTTGATACAGTTGAGAGATAATACTCAAGTCCCCTTTGGATCTAAAGGCCTAGATAAGTATGTATGTCTCTTTAGGATACATATCTTTGCATCTATCAAAATAATTCTTTACATAAAATAAATTATTGCATAAGACTCTTTTGAACCAAAGAGAAACTGCAGGTGAGAAAGAGCTCATTTGTATGAATTCTCTTTCCTACTGTGGAACCCCAGTGTGGAAATCTGATTAACTTAAGAAAACGACTTCAGCAGGGCTTTAAGCTATAAAGGTTCTTTCAGATGAAGAGGTCAGTCTGCCCTGGAATTAAAGTTATAATCTTAGTCTGGATAAGAACTCCAAGTATTAACTCCATCAGCCAAAGCTAATAGTTTCACTGTTTCTAAATAGGTGCCTATTGTGGCAAAACTGGCTGATGTTTGCCAATTAGCTCTAAGTGATTTGGGGGTTAATTTTACACAAGAAAAAGTAAATTAAAAAATAATGTAATAGTTCCTTTCATATTTTAAAACAATCTGGTGTGAGGTGCAACAGTTTATAGAAAACATAGTGAATACTTTGTTCTATTTATATTCTGGTTCAAAATCATATTCTCCTCATGAAAAAAAGTATTTCAGAAATTCTTATCACAGCATTTTGTTTATGCTTTTAACAAATCAATACATTCTAGCACTCTTTTGCTCAGCTTACAGTTTTTCTCTTGACATATTTAGAGTAATGTTTTGATCAACCATGCTTTATATTCCATTATTTTTCTTGTCTCTGATACTAATCAATTTTTGACACTGGAAGTCAGAGGAAGTCAGATGAAAGCCAACTGAATTTGTTGGATCAACTGCATTAGAACACAAAATACACATACATGCACATACATACACACATTTTCATGGACATAAACTACCAGAAAAGCTGTAAATGCTTAAAAGTAGCCACAATTTCATATTCCATCTGTCCAAGCAACTCTGACACTGGCAAATGTATCAATTTAAATTTTATTTTCACACTAATTTTTATATATTATGACACGGTGTCATACCCAATTCAAGGGGATGGGGGCGGGTGAATAGGTAAAGAGTTATTTTAAGTTTCTTTGAAGAACCTTGCTGTTTTCTGTTTTTCTCTCTGAGAGATGTCGTCCTATCCTTTCCAAGTTCATATGAAATATAAACAACAAATATTAGAGGTATTTACACCTGACATCAATTTGTTCCCCAAGTCTAAACTGATGTTATGTCTCCATTATGAATTTTTAGTTCATTTTTAAGTGATCTGTGACTTCATTATTTCTCAATTATGTCATAAGTTAAAAATGCCAAGACCTAACCCATAGTCAATATGGCTAATGTTTCATTTTAATTGTGAAAATTAAATATTATTCTCTTGATGTTTGTATCTTCTGTATCTTATTTTCTATTCCCTTATCAAAGGTTCAGTATTTATAAGAGTATTAAAATAAGACTATCTTCTTAAGAATGGAAGCTTAAACTATAGATCTGTAAAATTTAAATAAAGTAAAAATTCCAGGAGACAAATTGCTAACAGTTAAGTATTCATTAAAAGGGAAAATATACACAGGTAAGATGGCTTTTAAATATATATATAATTAAAGGGCATGTTTTAGAAATACATGGAAGTATGGGAGAGTCGTATCATATTTGCAATACATTATCATTGAAATATAAAGCAATAAAAAGTTATCATAAGAGGTGAAACGTAGCCGGGCTCGGTTGCTCAGCCTATAATCCCGCGCCTTTGGGAGGCTGAGGTGAGTGGATTGCCCGAGCCCGCGGGTTCGAGACCTGCCTGGGCAGCGAGACCTCATCTCTACAACAAATCAAAAAATCAGCGGGCGTGGTAGCGCATGCCTGTAATTCCGGCTACTCGGAAGGCTGAGGCGGAAGGATCGCCAGAGCCCAGCAGGCGAGGCTGCGGTGACCGGGAGCTGCTACTGCACTCCAGTCTGGGTGACAGAGTGAGACTCCAACTCAAAACAAACAAACAAAAAAAAAGGTGAAACGCTGAAAAAGTATTTCTGAACCATGATGAGTTAATTTGAGAAATAGGAGCTAAATGTCTACAGTTAGTGACTTTTATTTTTAAAATTCAGGGAAAATATTCTGTTCTGGCCACATATAAGCATACTATAAACAAAACACAACATAGAACCAAATTCTTTTTTTATAATCAACATTTTTTATTATGATATTGTGGGATACAGTTAAGGGTTAGATTTATAAATATGCTTCTTTCTGCCACCTTGTTGATAAGTGGTGTCTCCCCTTCCCCAGACAGATGTTTACTACCATTAATCCCATCTCCCTTCCCCTTTCCCCTGCCATAGTTTCCCACAACTGTCAGTCATTTTCTTATGGTAATACGTTGGATGATCAAGGTCCACTATATGAGTGAGAACATGTGATACTCAGATCTTTGTTTCTGTGAGAGGTCACTCATGTGATACTCAGATCTTTGTTTCTGTGAGAGGTCACTCAGTATTACAGACTCTAGTTCCATCCAGGTTGCTGCGAAATTCATGATTTTGTTCTTTTTTA